>NC_139233.1:600000-761000 GCF_977018435.1 Lepisma saccharinum | reverse complement strand
CCTCTCTTCCACTCCAAACATCCACTTCTATCAAATATTTTTGTCATTTTCGAAAAATTCAGGCTTATCTACATTTAATACTCAAAGTAAAGTTATACATCATTCTGTTAACAATTTTAAGGTTATTTTACAAATTTTAGAACCTTAATTACGAGACCTAATACCAACATAAAGATGCATTATTACTTACGGGAAATTGCATTTACACCAACGGCATGTCTGTATTGTACTCACCTGCAACAAAAAGAGCATAATTAATAACAGTGCAATTGCAGGTAATAATAAACAATGTTAGTAATTAAGGAAAATACCCACTAGAACCAAATGTTATTAAATATATTTAGCATTACACGATCACAAATGAATTATATGATTTAAATAACTAACGGAACTGAGTTGAACCTTGAAATAAATCCGATCGTGACGTCACGCTTGCAAAAAAAATCTGCAATTACATTGGTTAGAAAAACAACGAAAGACCGCCAATTGCATTTCCCATCCAGCAACCGTAACAAAAAAAATAAAAAAAACGGCTACCACATAGAACATATTCATCAATAAAATTGCATTAAAACAATGTATAGTAATCGTCAATTCTTTACAAAGCGGCAGCCTTGGACCATCCTTCCTCCAGCCAGTGTGTAGGATCACAGCCGGATTGCGCACACTTTTCCGGTTTTATCAGTGGTATCTGATAAGCCGTTGACAAGCTGTCACAATGTACAGGATTGCGCACAAGAAAATGAGGCGATGTTGTCAGATGCACAATGTTCTCAAGCCGTTCTGACTTCCGTTGTGCTTGTTTATGTGTGGACTTACGCGTGCTTTTGCTGGAAGGGTAGCATTAGATAGGCATCGAGGATGAACCTGATTGGTGGACTAGAATGTAATGGTTTAACCTGGTGAAAGCTTTGGTGGCCCCCGATGAAATACGGAAAGCCGAAGCGTGCATCAGCGGTGCACCAGCCCGTCCACCTGTGATATCTGGAAAGCGCGGTACAGGCGGGCTCGGTTGTGTTCAGATACGGAATAGCATCATTTCCTTACTCCAGTTATTCTTTACCTTACGCTCTGGCTCTGTAAGATATGTACTCTTCGCAACATCTTATTTGACCGGCCCGAAAGAATTTTAAGTCCCGAATTTGTAAACTTAGCAACATTGCACGTCGGCTCCAGCTGAGAGTAGCCAACTTTGAGTTGGCCCTTCCACTAGACGACAAACGCTGCAGGAAAAAGAACCTTGGGGAATTTTTACGATTCTGCTTGCTCGACTTGAAATCAGAGGGGTTTGAAACACTGAATACAGTTTTCATCCACCTGGAGGAAATCGCCATCAAGTTTGTGCAAAAAGAAACAAATTTGAGACAGGTTTATGCGACATTTTATTGACAATACTTTGCATAATATCGTACAGTTCTCAAAATATAATATTTTTTACGACTTGTCGAGAAAATGTGCTTGGAACACAGGAAAGTGGATGTTTTCATAAACTTCAACCTGTTTTTATGGGCCTGTTGTCAGTATGTTAATGCAGAGTAGTTGGTTAGACGCTGGGAATCCTAATGTTTCGTCATGCATGAAAGGTCGCGGGTTCAAAACCTACGTTCTCGTCTTCTTTTTTTTGTTTGCTGAACAGAGACCGTTGATATTAGAATATTTTTAAAAAAATGAATCGGATGCACACTTGAGGGACGTCCCTTCTGCGCATTTTTCCCTTTTGTTGGTTACCAAGATTTAAGGTTAAAGCTTTTTTCTTTTCGCTATTCTTCATAAGTTGTGTTAACACATACATTATTTTAATTCACATATCACATATATATGTATTCAGGATGCGAAATGTAATGCTATTTAAGTTATGTATTGTTTATGCTCTACACCGACACCTAAAACATTGATTATTTCGATATACTAACAAACACGCATACAATTCTGTTAAGCAGTGATGTAGTGAATTACTGTAACGAAGGAGAGAGTTTAATGAGTTCAAATTGCTAAGATTGGTAATTTTATTTCCGATCCTTCGTAATGACTGTTGTCAGTCCCCTCACCTCTAAAACTAATAGTGAATCGCCAATTAACATAAGTAAATGGTTATTGCGACGGAGGCCGATACGATAAGAAACGAATAACGATTTATATAGTGAGCGACAAACAAAAAAATCAAAACCGCAGATGATCGTTAATTCGTTACTGCTTTGTATCTAAAATGTTTGTCTTATTTCAACGGAAAGTACGAGTATCAGATCTAAAGGCTCAATTACATTTGGCGAGTTTGCTCGTCACACTTATGGTTTCACTCGTCTCGTTCTCAAGGCGTTCCATTGCCTCTCCGATGGCGTAGTGGTAACGTCTTCGACATGTAATCAAACGCTTCCGAATTCAATACCAGATAGAGGAACATTTGGTTCGGATCCCACTTTAACCTGTAGGTCCAGTGCATAAACTACACTTAAACAATTAACGTGTGGCATGTGGTCTGTGATGAGAACCACCACTTCAGTAAACTTTCTTGACAATGACTCTAATATCAGAGAACATTTCCTTACAAGTAGCTGTTGTTAAGAAACAAATTGCTGAAACTTTTTTCTGAAGGTCTCAAGGTACCCACCTGCTGTTTGTTATGGCTGAGCCTGGGGGTATGACTCACGCTGCTGTCAATACTCAATCGTTCCAGAGGATCCCGGTCCACCAGGCAAACTTAAGCGAATATTTTGTTATTTGGGTTGCATAAACAACAGGCTTTAAGACGTTACGAAATTCTAAGTCCCGTGGCAGAGGTGATTTTTTCTCTGACTGTACAATATATCGACATATTGTCCTAAATCTCATCTTTACATGGATGTACGATACACATCACAATTTTGTTTCACTACTGTTGTCACAATACTTAAAGCTACCCCTTGCGATGGAAAATTCAATGCTCTTGAATAGACTAAAACCACGTGACTGCGTTCTTTGGACTCTCATCGTGCTCAGTTGTCTGCTGTGACGTCATCACACGGTCCACTTTATCGTCAGGAAGGTATGAATCCCATAAAGTTACGTAGGGCAATTGGGTGCCGAAGCCCTCCAAGCAGGTGCAACAGAACGGTTCCTGTTTGTGGCACACAATCTCTGGTGCGGAAGCCCCGTCAGAGACAGAAGGGTTCGGTAGGAATTCTCAACGTTTTCTTTTGCTCCGGGGAGGGAGAATCAATATGCTCAGAAACTTCCACTTAAAAGAAAGTCCATATTTAATCTTCCATCTGCCTCCGAGGCATCCGAGGAACGAGCGAAATTATGCGGGTTTCTAAATTAGGGATGGAATTCATACCAGACGAGACGAGACTTAGCGAAATCTTGTCTCGTCCCGTGTGCGATCAGACCTGTCTCGGGAATCTGTGGAGCAAGGTCACGCATAACGGCGAACAAGGGAAAAAAGCGAGTGGGCGGAGGGAAGTATTGCAGGCTGCTGCAGAGGCTGCAGTTACTATCCCCTCCACACAATCCCGTTCCCTTTCACGTGTTCATTGCTGTCGCCCTCTCGAGTCACTACTTGCGCAGAGACTTGCTTTCGTAGGCTCACTCCAGAGATTCCAGGGCATAGTTAGTTCTCCGTCTCGCCTTCATTTATTGTATAAACCTCCGTCAAGGTCTCCTATGGCATATACAGACATATATGTACTCGTACCTGTAATTATACGGCTTTCTAAAAATCTTCCATGGACTTTATAATCACCCTGCATATAATTTAAGTTGACGGGTTCAAGGGTGGTGTTGCGGAAAGATGAGACTGGAGAAGAGCACATAGTGTATGGAACAAACTGTGGAATATTAAATATCTCGTTCCATCAGTACGTCTGTGTCAGTGGGATATCCGGACAATTGCGACCACATTCCAACCAATTCCATGAAAAGTGAAATTTCTCACGGCCCATTGCCATCACTTAGGCAACGTGCCATGTGGCTGAACTCTTCTCCCGTCCCCTCACCCTACCATTGTATGTGTCTAGCTCTTTCGAAATCGCTCTCCCCTTGCAAGTTATTTAAACGAACCTTAATTTCTTCCCTGCCTTGCAAAGCATCTTGCCACAGACAACTGGCTACCAACGAGGGAAGTAGTCAAAGTCAAAGTCCGGGTGGAATGGGATCGGAAAGCGGGATTGCAATTCTTCCTGAATAGAATATTTGGGGACAGGGATTCCAATTCGTCAGTCGACGTTATAGCGATCTATTCGGAATCAATGCAAGTATATATTTGCGTGGGAAGCTGGGGGAGGGAGGAGTAATATGTCGATAAGATTACAATCTTAAGAAAATCATTAGTTGCGTGTCGAATCGTATGTCAATTTGAGTCTTTACGAAACTACGAATTTCATAACGACAAACTTTCCTAGAACTGAAATCTGATTCTAAATAAATTATGCTATCCTCGTTATCAGTTCGCTACAAATATACGTCGGTTGGAGATTTAATAGTGGCAACTATATATTTACAGCTGACACAAAAGAGATGCCTCCGTGAAACAAACAGCCCTTCGATGAAGTCGCAAGCATCGTGTACAACAGTTGGCAGCGATGTGGAAATCGTAGTATACCTGCAGGAGCGCCTATTCTGTCGATGTTTCGAATGGAGAGGTCCATTGCCTGAAGAATGCCTGGAACAGTTCGGAAGCTTCATCTTAGGGATCAAATCAAAGTCACAGGGGCTGGTAGAGCATCTTCCAGCCACAGCGAGCTAACAAATTAGCCACAAGTTGCGCTACGTATCCGAGCATTGCCTAGTGTTGGAAGGAAGAGTCCATTTACTGGGAGGTAGGCTAGGTATCAAACTAACGTGTGGTATAAGCGAGAAGCACTGTTTCCGTTTCGTGGCGTATATACAGCAATGTTGCCACTATTAAATCTCCAATCACGTATATAACACTAAACAGGGTGGTGTGCCACTATTTTGACTGGTATCCGTGGAGAATATCACAGCTACGTAGTCAGTGCATCTGCTAGAGTGCGCGTCAAATCTCCTGCATATGGCCTTGAACGGCAGAACAGCACCAGCGAATCACAAACGTGCGGCGTTGCGTAGTTCCGTGACAAGGCGTTTCGCTCAACCACGCTGTCTCTTTTCCGTGTGAGATTTCGACATGGCACCGCTGCAATGCGCTGCTATTGGCTATCGCCATGTGCAGGAGATTTGACGCGCACTCTAACTGTGCGTACACGTTGAACCAATCCCAGCGCCCACCTGGAGCCCTTAAATGACCCACAGAAATGGCTACATGGGCTTGACCGTTACTTGAGGATATACTCATTTTTTTCCAGCTTTGCTGATCGATCAATAACCTGTTGGGGAGGGACGGGGGAGAGTGTAGAGCAAAATTATGCACACTCAAACCAATCCTCGCGTACAATGATGACGAGTCGTACGTCAATTTGGCCTTTTTTGCAGCGAGGGCACCCAAATTAATTTGTGTGACGTTAATCTGATTGTGAATCTGATTAGCGGTTTTCAAACCTTCTGGCGTATGAGCGATGCTTCCACAAACATTTCGCTGTTTGTTTGCGGCCGCCGTCATAACGGGGAAATTACGCTTTCCACGGGGAATGCTTGCGTTAGCGCCACAAGAGCAAAGAGGCAGATTCCACCGCCGCCTACAAAAATACTTTCTCTTGCAAAAAGTTGTGAATCAGTCGTCCAGAACTATTTCCACCCAGTGTTTCCAACTAAGTTCTTCCAATACACTTTCCCCTCTCACCTGAAACTTGCAATCTCACTTGAGCTTAAGCATGAATATTCAGGTTGGGTAAGGAATTGCATATTAATTGCACGATCTATTTGCAACAGACGTATAAATTATGCCGATGCACCATGAAATAAACTTTCGAGGGTTGCATGTTAATCTTCGTAATCAAATGTTCTTTTTGAATTCTAGTATAACAGTTATGATATTACTCTGAATTGGTTCTATAAATATATAACAGCTTTGACTGTTAAATGACGTACACATTCCCTGGGATATCATCATTAGAAAAATGAACTAAAAAAGTGATTACAGGCCCCTACCCTAATAAATAGAAGCGACGTTCATAAAGCTTAAAGTTTCTTTTGAGTCCACTTTATGCACAAAAACGCTTACCGCGACCTCACTAAGTTTTAAGTGGGATCCGATCCACTGTGCAATGTGCCTCCACCGGGTATCGAACCCCGAACCCCTTGATGACAAGGTGCAACAACCATGACATTGTAGAGGGGCCACCCCACTTTTATGTTTAACGGCTTAGTTATGGATATTTTTGGTCATAAAAATCGCGGCCCTAATTTTTCACATATAACCTGCCCAATGACGTTTCATTAATCATTAGTCTTTTAATTGAAGGCTAAATGGTTGTTCGAGGAATTAGCTGCCTCTAATTAATTATTATATAATTTTACTTTGAAGTAAAAAGGCTTTATATTTTAGGGGACGATAATATCCTACAGATCTTGATTTTATTTTAATAATATTTCTTTTGTTAGTATTGTAATTATAGATATTATTAGGTAATATCTTGTTGGGGAGACGGGAAAATAATAATTAAATCGTCTTTGTTAAATGTTCAATGATATCGTTATTCTTCAACAAAGTATATTGACGCGTTTATCCCATCTGTTTACCAGTTTACAGAGTTAATCGTAATCTAAGTCTTCGCCATGGCCGTCGATGGAGGAACAAAGACTGAGAAGGTATTGGACCACAAAGAGCCAATCAGAGACAAAGATCTGGCGGCAAAACGCAATCAGAGGCATGAAAGCGAACGAGAAGCCAAGGGATGCTCATCGGGTCTTGCTTTTCACGGAAGACAAAACCAATCCTCTCTTTGAAGCGCGGGATTCGGGTTTCATGTGTGGCGATCAATGAGCATGTCTACGAAACGTCATCTGGCAGCACCAGATGACCAATTGGTCTTGGTGCAGAACAGAGGGTGGCGACGTCATGAATGGAAATAACTGAAACAAACAACTACCCGACAGCTGCCCGACTCATGTATATATTCATCCCGGAAAGAAACATTCACCCTGCTCATACGGCCATCACGATAATCTAACGGACAGGATAGTTTTCGTATCGCTTCATTCCATAGTAGAATCGATCGTTGATCAATTTGGTGCATTTTCGATTTGATGCCACTTTTGTCTAATCGCGACGACGAGTAAGAGTGATGAAATTGACGAAGGGACATTCACGAAGAACACCAATGACGGGATTCGAACTCGGGATCCCTGGTGCCATAGCATCACGGAGGTCGGCAGGGATCTTACATTTCCAGTTGAACGGTTGCGACTAATATATTCATGAAGAAAGAAGAACCAACAGACGAGAAAGGAACAATTTTTCACGAGTCACATGGTTTTATTTACATTAACTTCGTTCTTGCAGTGGACGAAGAATAAAAAAGTAACACTGTGGAGTTCAGAGAAACTACCCTTCTTAAGCCACTTTTCGGTCACTTGGATTAATAGCGCCAATGCGGATTAACGAAGATTACATGAAACTCACGGAACAACACTCGGCTTGAAACGAGCAGGCTAGAACTGAAGCAGTAACTACGCTATCGAGTCGAGAATCAGAAGTGTCTCGATCTCGTCTCAACTTTTAATTGACTGTCTCGTTCTTGCTCTCGTCTCGTTCCCGTAGGACAAGTGTCGGGACTTCCGAGTATAAGCAACATATGCAGCGCATCACCGTACGAACATCGATGGCGCATTGGGGTCATTAACGCTTTTAACGGCTCCTTACGCAGGGTGGCCACTCAAGGACCTTGATAAAATTCAAGCACAATTCCCGGTTTTCAAGGCGAACTTTACAAAAATTCCAGGGTACAAGCACATGTCATCTCTATTTTGAACCATACGTATTACCGCCTCTCACCACCCACACACAGACATATTAGCAATATGAAAGACATGTCCGACTTAAATGAATACAAAAAATTTAAATCAATTCAAAAAACGGTATATATATTTAAAATATTTAATTTAAGGTGCAGAGTTCACATTTGCCACATCGCATACTCAAAGACTCGAAATGCATCCAAAAACACGTCACAATATTACGGGATATACTAATCTACGTAAAATTGTTAATTGCACAAGATTTTGAAACTCAAATTTACTTAATCACCTTCAAGATATCTTATCTTGCAATAATCTTCCGTCTGTCAGATAGATTGTTCTGCAAAGGACACCAACAAAATAAACGGATCGTGAGAATTCTGCTATATTTTTCAAGTAGCTTTCTTTCCTTGGTCTACAAAAATAAAAGATAAACTAAAAAAAAATACCACAGGGCATTTTATAAAGAAGTATCAATTCAATGAGATTTGGATTAATGAAAGTTGCAATTTTTCACGTCTACGGATAATAAATTATGCATAATTCCCTAAATTCAAGGAATTCCCGGTGAATAGCCATCCTGTTACGACGCTACAAACCCATCGTAAAGTAATTTCGTCCTGAACGTATGTATTGGGTTTGGTGCGAATGAAATGTCCGGCCCAGGTGCCTCATTGCCAAAGGCCAAAAAAATTAAAACTACAATACCTGGTTAATCAAAATAGTCGCCGTCTGCAGCCACAAACTTTTGTCATCGCTCAGCCAACAATTGGATTCCATGGCGAAAGAAGTCTGGAGTCTGCGAAGCAAAGAACTCCTCAGCGGCATGTTGCACCGCCCGATCATCAGCGAAGGTCTTTCCTGTCAGGAAGTGATCGAGATGCTTGAAGAGGTGGTAGTCAGTGGGAGAGAGGACGGGAGAATATGCTGGATGAGGAAGGGTTTCATATTCCAACTCATGGAGAGCCTGCACCATCCTTTGCGCGACATGTGGCCAAGCATTGTCGTGCAACATGAGGACACCATGTCTGTTGACCGTTGCTGGATGCTTGCGGAGAAGTTTGCGGTGCATTTCATGGAGTTCAGTACTGTAACGATATGCATTGATGGTTTCACCTAGCCTGAGAAAGACATGATGGATCACACCCACCATAGACCACCATACCAGCAACAACACCTTCCGGTGGTGGTGAGGTGGTTTTGTAAACAGCCCTGGACGTTGATCACGATCCAACCATTGTCCTGATCGTTTATGATTGTCATAGCAGATCCATTTTTTATCTGAAGTGACAATCCGCTGCAGGAAACCATCCCGGTTATTCCTTACACTCAGAGAATTGCACACCTCCAGTCGGCGAGTCTTGTTGACCGGTGTCAAATCATGTGGTACCCATGAGTCGAACTTTTTCACTTTACCGATCGCATGGAGCCGCCGAACGATAGTGGTATGGTGTATGCCTAACTCGTCTGCAGTGGCGCGAACACTTTTCCGAGGGTCCGCTTGCACGGCGTTCCTAAGGAGCTCATCCAAACATGATGTTGGTCGATGGCCACGGGAGTCATTTTGTAATGCTGTGTCACCGGAACGACATTTGACAAACCAGCGGCGAATGGTGCGTTCATTTACCATTCCTGGCCTAAATGCACTGTTAGTGTTTTTGGCGGCTTGCCGAGCAGAATGTCCCAGTTTGAATTCGTAAAGACAAATCACTCGCAATTGTGTGTTCTCCATGGTGCAATTTCAGATGACCCTGTTCAGCAACACACTTCCTGCTGACTGTCTGGGTGCTCCAGTCTGTTTGCTGGACGCATACAGAGTATATGACGTTAGACGTGTGACCTCAGTAAATCCCTGTGTTGTGTTGTTGAGGTGAGTTTCCCACCAGACGTCAAAGCGGACATTTCATTCGCACCAACCCAATAGAACATGCTCACAATTGCCGCTCGGCTATGAATACCATGTGAATAAGAAGTTGCGATGGAAATAAATTTGGTTTAGGGAAATTTCTCAACATCACAAAAAAGTCTGACAAGAGTCTCGATTCTTAGAAGCGCCTGAGTCTCGGTCGACACGAGAGAAGACTCGAGGCACCTTAACTGTGGAGACGAGAAAATAATGTGTCGTCAAGTAAGTTAATCTCGGTTCTCGCAAGAGAAAGATACACAAGGAACAGCCGAAACAGCTGCTAATGAGACAGCAAACAGTCCATGACGTAGGAAGGTCCCATCAAAATGTAACACCTCGGGTGATGGATGAGCCTGCCAAATGTTGCATCCAGAACGAAAATGTCGAATGCAACACACCTGCATCATGCAGTTACCTTCCGCAACCGTCTGCCACGTTGTGACATTCAAATATTCATTATAGGTGTCCTCTAAATGTCAAAATATATCCACATAGCAACTTGCTGACACGTAAATGCTTCGCTCTTGACGACAACTGAAGTATTTTGGCATTCACTTCGACACTCGATGCACGTTCGAGGTTACCTTCCTGAACACACATTCACGGACATCTTAAATTACGTTCACCCCTTACTTGTACAATGAAAGTATCAGGTGATCGTATCTGGCAACACTGGAACGTTGCTGCCAACGCTGGAAACCAACTAAATCCTGAAAAGTCTGAGGCAATGAGGTTTACTCTCAAACCCAATATTATACACCACCACATTAACAATGCAACAATAATACTTGAATTTGTGCTATTGAGCGTCGCTTTTCTGCCACTTTCGGCTAATCGCGACGCTGAGGATGAGTGTCGATTAGGTGAAATTGGTGAAGGGGCACTCGCAAAGACCATTGACGCCCAGTCCGGGACTCTAACACGGGGACTTCGATGGCGAGATCAAACTTTGAACACTGAACGATCTCGGCTCGGAGCCAGCAAGGTCGGATGGTGATCACATGAAACTGCTGGAACTCTCTCCGGAAAAATAATTTAAACTCCTGACGTTAAGCATTCCCGGAAGGATGTCATGCGCAAAAAAATTCTGATGAAGCACGATTCTTAGCCACCGTAGTGAATTGTGTCTTAAAATTTGAAAAATGTTTCAGTAATAATAAGCTCGGCAATATTGAGACGGCAACAAGTAGTTTCGAACGAAGTGGAGAAGAAATTGATGAACGAGGAAGGAAGAATGTCAAGGGAACGAAACACGCAATCCATCATCCAAATACTTCCGTCCTTCCTTAAGAGATCGTCTCTTACCAAGCGGGAAAAGGACGTCCTCTTTATTGGACGAAAATATGTTAGCTGGATGGGTATTTATGGAAGGCAGACGGATGATGTTAGAGAAAGGGGTGCGAATGAGGGAAAGATGTAAACCAGAGAATGAAGAGAGAAGAGGAAGGAGGGAGAAGGGCAGAGAAAAGAAAGAAGAAGGGAGCGGTATAAACAAGAGGGAGAGAAAAGGAGAGGGTGGAGCGAAGAAAGAATAAAGAGGGAGTGGGAAGGAGGAACAGAGAAAAAGAACGGTGTAGAGAGAGAGATACAAAGGTTGGTTCATTAATTGAGTTTATTTCACGTCGCTTTTTTGCCACTGTTGACTAATCGCGACGATGAAGATGAATGGTGATGAGATGGACAATCACAACACACACACACACACATTATATATATATATATATATATATGGACGAACCAACGTAAGCCACAGAGGATTATACTGGCTATTACTCCAGACGCCAGAGCCTCCTTGGCGTGAAGAAGTGCAGCCCACGTGGTACTACGTGTAAGAGACACCTCTTACACCTCACAGAAAGAAAGGGGCACGGAGAGAGAGAAAGAAACAGGGGAAGGAGTGGTAGAAAGAGTGTCGGGAAAGCGCGTGAAGGAGTTCGGATTTGAATTTCACGACTATTTTTCTCGTTAACTGTAATGATGAGAAGGCATGATACGTAGGTGGTAGTGATAAACAGGGACAAAGGCACACAGACAACCAGAGTCGCACCCCAAGACAGAACCTTCGGTGGTGAGTTCGGGAGTGGAGCACTCAATGCTTAGAGGAGATTTCAGACCGAAGCGACAGGCGACACGTGTCGATCGGAAGCGAACGCTCAGTAAACAATGCAACTTTTCCAACCGAATAGACGCAAGCTGTACGTTTCGGTCGAACTGGCAGTTTTCTCAATATCGTGCAATGTGTCGCCTCGGTCAGTTGTTCGCGCATGCGCGGTGAATGTAATGATTTAGGTTGAAAGGGGTTGTCGCTTCGGTCTGAAAGATCCTAGAGAGAGATAGTGAAAGGGATGGAGGCGAGAGAGAGAGAGAGAGAGAGAGAGAGAGAGAGAGAGAGGATTTCGAGACATCAGTATCACAATGCAGGTAGGAATTGAGTTAACGTGGCTGGAAAAGATTCTATTAAATTGAAACCATAAATCACTGTCACAACTTGCTCCGCGCAAACGAAATTAAAAAGCAATCAAGGACTCAAAGAGTGAATTCATGGAGAATTGTTTAAGTTGCCATCATATCGTTCCCTTTTCCTGGGTACACCCCCCCCCCTCCTCAAATGCATCGTTACAAGAGTGTTCTTTACGAAATATCACCATGCTAGAAAACACTCCTGTAAAAAAAGAAAACTGAGGATTAATAACGTCTGGAAAGAGAAGGAACAAAATGAAGATTCGAGGTTACCTCCCGCAGTCTCTTTTAGCAGAATTCGACGCATATATTAAACCGTCTCGAGTCACGCATGCTACACGGTTGCGTAGATAGGGTAAGCCAAAGCAACGTATGAAGAAGTGTCTGAGGGGATTCGCGTCTTATTATTGCATAAACATGCCCGGCAGCGACACGGCTGGGAAAGCATATTACGCGCTGTGCAAAGTGGCCCGTTTGACTGTGCAGAAGGACGGGAGGGAAGATATAATCCTTTATAAAATGCAGGATAATGTGGAACGGTGAATATGCAAATAGGGACTCCACGCAGGAAATCGAAGCTTTCGTCTAGACTCTCCGATGCCTGGCGCAGACGCTCGGCAGGTATTCACTCAGCCTAACGGGATCATTCGCGTTCACTTGTGCTTGCGGCATGCTCTCTCGTCCACCTTGCCATGAAGCTGATCGCCGATTGAGTCACCGCTCCATTCGTCGAGAAGAAAACTTCTGTGTCTGCTTGTAACCAAATCAAGCGGTACGGCGCACCTCGCCGAAACGCGCGGAATCGGCGTGTGGAATTTCCATGCCAGAAGTCCAAAAATGTCTAGGAATGAATCTTCGTTTCCGGCGCCTTCGGATTCGCTCTCGTGTAACTCCGGCAACTCGAACTTTGAAACGATGATGGCGATGAAAAATTCAAACGTCATACAAATCGATTAACGTACAAGGACAGCTTCACTAATATCGCAAGAACGCAAGCAAACTCGCGAACTAAAGTCCGAGTGCTCTGGTGTTGCTACATTTCTACCTTGCTGCTTTGCCTTCCATGATGATACAAAGAATTGGGCCTGACTAAAGGAGACGACAATGTCTTGAAAGGATTCCATGGTAAACAACCGATTGCATCGCCGCTCACTTGCGGTTGAAAATTCGACGGCAGCGCCAGAGGGTTTCCTCGTCTCGGTACTGCTGCATGAAAGCGAAATCTGGAATGGGAAATAGCAAATGACTCCAACGTGAGACCGTTAGTGACTAGATCACTAGTTCCAGCTCGGTAATCGAGGAACTGAAAATGTTCTTGCTGTGTTTCCACTTTATGCTCCGATAGGCTAATAGGAAGTGAACCATACAGTTTAAAGTGAATCCTAACAAATGTGCAACGCATCTCCATCGGGGATCGAAACCAAAACACCTTTATTACAAGGCGGCAGCATTACCACTACGCCATCGGGAGGACCTACATTTGTTTGTGGATGGTGACGGCGGTGCTTCGTTGATATGACTTAGAATTAACTAAATTAGATTTTATTCACACCACCCTGTGGCTTTCTTCCTTCATCCTCTCACTCTCAGGTTCCTTAATCTTCCTCAGCCTTCTGCCTTTGCCTTCCTGCCCTTCATCTTCCCTCTGGTCTTTCTTACATTAATTTTCTCACACATCTCCTTCCCTCCATCCTTTCCACGTATCCTAACCATCTCAGTCGCATCCTCTTGATTTCATTCACAATATCTGGCTGCTGGTATAGGTCCTCGAGTTCTTTGTTTGTTCTTGTACTCCCGAGTCCCCTTTCATTCACTGGTCCACGTATTTTCCTTAGAATTTCGCGCTCCCACGCGAGTAAGTTTTTTCTCATCTTGTGCTGTTCGACACCATGCTCCTGCTCCATATGTAACTGTGGATCTTATTACAGTCTTGTAGAGCCTTATTTTGAGATGTTTAGAAATACTCTTTGATTTGAATAATTCCAAGAGGGACAGATAGCATCTACTGCCTGCAAATATTCTGTTGTCTAATCTGCACTTATAATATTCGTACCTGTTAAGGTGTTCATAAATATTTGAATCTCTCAATTAAATTTTATCCAGCGACGGTAAACCACGATTTTCTCCTATTAACACAAACGGTCGATTGTTCCCCACTTTCGCTAGTTAGCAGGCTTTCCCTTCCAGTTGGAGACGTATCTTGATTACGGCTCTAAAACCTTCCGATTTGCATCCAATAAGCCCCTTTGAATAAGCGCGCGATGACCACACGGCCGAGTAATTTGCGGCCTCTTGGTCCACGTAGCTCCGGGCAATAACACAATGCGCAGGGCGGGTGGGAGAGTTCCGTTCCGAGCAAACTTGTCACGGCACATCCCCACCGCAGACACAACTCTCAATTATAGCAAAGCACGATCTGGGGCGAGAGGAGAAAAGGGGGGGGGGGGGTCCTAAACGGGCGACCGGCATTTCAGCGAGTATTCACTGCAACACGAATTTCGCCGCGTGTTTACTGTGGAAGTGTGTGGTCAGCTGCAATGAACGCACATGCGCACAATCTCATCGTTCAGCGACAAAGTTTTACATTCCATAGAGTACATCAGACGAACAACTCAGCGTTTTGCTCCTTAACGTCTCGTTTGGACGCTACAAACCAAGGAGAAACTGCATTTCCTATCCTGTTTCCATGCAGAGATGTGTCACAAATTCATATGCTATGGAAGCAGGATAATGCCAGCAGCCACTATGGTTAAACGATCCCTGTTATAGTTCCGGACGAACTCAAAAGAAGCCCGAACCTTATCTCTTCCTCGCAATCTTGAGGAGACGCGAATAGGTGTGATTGCACCACGTGTTCTTGTAACGACACCCACCTGTACATGTGGTTCAATGATTGATTACTTTACTTTCCTTCTTTGCCACCTTTGGGTAATCGCGAAGATGAATGATGACATGATGACATTCATGAACGCTGGCGCATGCCGAGAGGGGGATTCAAATCCGGGTGCACAAGTGATGACCACATACGTCTCTTCGAGCTTCGTCAAGATTGTGAGGAACGTAAAGTCAGAGTTTCTTTCAGTTTGTCCACAACTATAGAGTATGCGTATATCAGCATCCATGCATTATGTTGCATATGCTATTTTACGCTTCTGCATATTAAAGGCTTCAAGTTTTTCCACTCCAAGCACGTCCTTGCCTTATCACACGGATTGTCCATAGCATATAGAAAAATGTCGTTTTCCACAGAAAATATACGTCAGTGTCGACTGGGAATTTGTAATGCACGTTTGCATACACTCATGCTGTTTTTGAGGGTCATAGCGTCGTTTACGGCGACACCCTGCATATTAGCGTTGGTTCAACAAGGTTGTTTACAATTTCACACCCGTGAAACATGAATTGCAACTGACATGCCGAAACATACTGCAGTTCATACGATGCACCAACTCAAAGTTCTCCTAGCCAAGACGGTGACCGGCACATTGGGTCGAAGGCAACTTCTCCAGCATGTTGGTTTGGCGGAGGTGGTCCAGTTGCGTAGCCTCCTGGGTCCCTCGGAACTTTTGCACGTGTGCGCGTTGATTGATTGTTAGCGTTGGCGTTTTAAGTGCACTTCATGCACGGTAAGGCTAATCGGGACTGGACCTACAATTTAAAGTGGGATCCGAACCACTATGTGCTTCCACCGGGTATCGAACCCGTGACCCCTCGATTACAAGGCGACGACGCTACCTTCGCGCCACGGTGCGCGCGTGCATCAAACTCTTTTGACTGCCTTTGATGATCCAAATGCCGGAATAAGCAATGCCGTTGCCACCGAATGGCCCATTCCCATTTGCAATGCCAACGCAGCTCAGACAGGTACAAATTAGGCCAACCGAACAAAACACACACATTATATACGAGCAACGTGCACACAGAACGGCAGACGTTGGTACGTGACCATATTTCAGAAGGAACACAATATCTGCCTCACATCTACAGACGGGTGGCGAGAAGTCGAGCGACTTCCATGCAAAGTCCTCGTTAGAGCAGACATGCAAAGCACGAGGTGCTCGGAAAATTCCAGATTCTTCCAATACATTTCTAGACTTTGAGTTTAACTTTGGTTTAAGGCATATTTAGTTTCACTGATATATGTAAGTACGGCAACAGTGGATCCAGAAATTGTTGTCTGAGAAAGGACCAGGGCTGCAGCCTCCAGGGGTCCGAACCTTTTCAGACAATGTACAGGCCTCACATTTTAGGTACTTTTTCCCAAGACTACTAGAAGGAAAGGCTGGGGTCAGACGCGCCTCTTTTCGCGACTGCCGCGGGTGTGACGTCATGGGCGGACAAAACCCAGCTGAGTCTTTACCCCATACGGAAAGAAACGTGGAAATGCTCATCTGTTTTGTTCTTTTCGCTCCTTTTTTCTTGTATTTCTGGATTGTTGGGTTCAGGGTGCGAAATCCTGGACGGGTCGAGGGATGTTTGCCCCCACCAACAATCTTGGCTTCAAAAATCCCCCCCACCAAAAAGTTCCCGGGGGAAAGAGTTTTTGTTATAACAATGAAAAGATAAGCAATTACTTTTAATTTCAAATATACTTTACTAAGAATAATATCCAAAACACTCACAAATTAGTGTGGTTGTGAGTGTTGAATGCTTTCTGTCTCGAGAGATCATTAACAAATCGACATCAATACGCACAGTAAAAGTAAAACAAGAATGCAAAACAATAATAACTATGAAATCTAATTGATTTATATTAACTTAGTGCACAAACTAAACAAAAACTTACTATAATAAAACCACTTCAACTATGTCATAATTTATTAACAACTTTAACCGGTTAGTAATTGAATTAGTTATCTGCTTTACACTATCTGATAAGTATCAAAGTAACAAATTAATTTCTAATTAATAATCATAATAATTATTTTAATTGAGTAATTTATTTTTACTTTCAATAACATTACAAATATGTACATCGTATAATTCAGACATGTGTTTGTGGGGAAGGGGTTGTAAATGAAGAACTTTCTCCCCCCCACCAGTTTTCAATGATTTCGCACCCTGGTGGGTTGTGAGGTGTTGCAGTTCACAATGCCTTCAGTGAGGTGTTGCGACGTGTCGTGATCTCCGATGAAAAAATAAAAACAGCGGGTGACAATATATAACTGAACACATCGCATCTAACGAGACTTGTTAGTGGATTGCGATGCCAGTAGTCTCATTACACAACATCAGGCTACCATACACTTCAATTGGGTTACAATTATTAGAATAAAAAATAATAATATTGTAATTTTTTAATAAAGGCTCTCACGAGTATCGTAAGATAAAAACTGCAAGCATACCTCCTCCCCAATTTAATATTCAGTCCTCCACCAAAATTGCTATGTCAACTTTAGGTTCACTGTTGGTATTTAAGAGTTGAATCTCGACCTCATACAAATAATTTAATTCTCAATCGCCATACCAAAATTCCCACAACAGTCTAAGCACAACAGTAATTAATACTCAAGACTTGGCTATCTCCCAGCCTAGTGCTTAATTTCCTTACTATAGAGTTGGAAACTTCCCCAACCAAGGGTAATTCCACAACAGAATTCACGATAAAAATTTAAGGTTTAATATGTAATAGCTGGCTGGATATTGTGCAACTCAAATAATAGATACCGTGTTGCCGAGAGACGACACTGGTATGTCTCGTCGCGTGAAAATTCCATCTCTTCTCGTGTCTAGTCTCGTTAACAACACTAATAATACGTAGTAACTGTTATAATCCCCTTGGAAATACACAACTTGCTATTTATATACGAATGATGCTTACATGACAACGTAGTTCAACTTCCGTCCTCCATTGTTCTATTATTTCTTCAGTCAAATTATCATCACAATCCCCCCCCCCTTCCCCAAAGTTAAGTGGACTCGACCAGCTTTCACATACCCGCCTGTGGGCACCCCTGTTCGACATCCCACTGATTATATATATACGTATATAAAGTGAGCCTCGACTTTCTTCAGTTCTATGTCCTAAGTTTTCGTTCAGTCGAAAGTTGTTTAAAGTGTTTGTGACATAATACACACGGAACTTCTTCACATTCCTCCCTGTGTAGTTCAAAGATTCATAAGACTCAGAATTGTAATCTGAATAAGGAAAATTAATGAAGAAATAAATATCAATAGTCGAAGCAAAGTTACCAAATTTGAAAAAGTTAAGTGAAAACAGCTCCTCTCTCACTCAAAAGAGACTAATACATGAGGTTGTTTTCTTTTACATATTCAACATCCATAATTTTGGCTTTCTACCTTTCTTTATTTAACAAAATTATTTTACGCATTCAACATATATTTTTCTTTCTGTCCTAACAAAACGCATTACTAGGTGAATTAACCGAATTTTACCTGAAACTAATGTTTCACAGAGGAATGTGACGACATATAAACTACCGATAAAATGTGTGCGTAAATGGCTGTGTAATCCAACTGTAAGGACATACGTTATGTCGGATCCTAAGTAAGTCTGTGTATTCACTCCCAATTAGCTTCTGGGCATAATTGCGGCTCTTTTTTGTTCATAATTACTGCTTTGATTCGGCTGCGAAACCGGAGCGTAGAGCGATCTGTCCGCCCGTGACGTCACGCCTGACGTCAAGGACCACGTGATCAAGTATGGCCCCAGCCTTCTCCTCTACTAGTCTTGACTTTTTCCCTGCTGTAAATATAAACTACTTAATTTATTTTAAAAGCCCGCAGGAAAGAAACGATATTCCAACTTGACGTGTCACTTGTGAGGAAAAGATAAATATGAAATTTGACGTTTTTTATGCACTTCCTTTACCCAAATGGTTACATGCATACACCATTTTCATTTCAAACAAGTGGCCAGCTGCAGCCAATTCACCGTTGTTTGCGTTTTTGAGTCCACATTATGCAATGATAGGCTAATCGGGACAGGACCTAAAGCTTAAGTGCGATCAGAACCACTACGTGCCTCCATCCAGTATCCAACTCTGGACCCTTTGATTATAATGCAACGACGATACCACTCCGCCATCGGGGCGTAATACAGTATTGTTTTATGCGACGTGAGCCCCCTTGATCGCCCCTGCCGTCGTGCCTTTCGTGGCGCTGTCCATTTGGCTCCTTCAAAGCCTTCCACGGAAAGTGGAAAAAGTGGACTTGGGGATGGACGTCCGAACAAAAAGAAGACAAAGGGGCGTCGAGAAAATTCCGCGTCAAAGAAAGGTCAGAGGCGAGGAGAAAGGCTGTGCAAGAAACCCGATCGCATCGAGATAAATGATCCTCGGGATCAATTGATGCCTTCTGTACAAAGAGTCCCGGGGGAATTCGCGTCACGGCGGCACGAAACACTGGCAGGAATCGGCACGGAACACAATGCATGGAGGGAAATTTACACTTTCCAACTTCAGACTGATACGACTGCATCCCTCTCAAAAAACATGGGTCGGACCCTTTGACCGAGTGGTTAGCACATCACGCTGCGACGCCAAGGGTCCCGGGTTCGTATCCCGCTCGGGCTTGGTTGTTTGTGAATGTCCATTCATCAATTTAATCATTTCATCACTCGTCCCCATCTTCGCAAATTAGCCAAGAGGCACAAAACGCGAAGTAAAATAAACTAAATCAATCAATCAAACAAAAAACATGGACCAAAGAAATGAGAAAAATTGGGTTTCGGGCAAAATAGAGAATAGGATATGAATGAGGCAGTATGATACGAGGGCTTATCAATAAAATACGGGACTGATTTTATGCACTTTAATGTGCGTCCGTCAGTTGTCACACAGAGGCGTGACCTTGAATGACGGGAAAAAAGTAGAGATGGACGATATCGGAAATTTGATATCGCGATATATCGTCACGGACGATAAGATATTTTTTTCGTATCGTGATATCGGCGATATATCATCTCCACGATATATATCGCCAAATAACGTGATGATGTATCGTCTAGTTGATACCGCCTGGACGATGTATCGCCCAACATTAGAAATAAGCGAAACTGTTCTGGAAATATGCCCTTGGCGAGAGGCAGCCATTCGTTCTATAGCGCAACGACAAACAAAACAACCTTCGGCCAAAAGCCTTCGCGCATCTTCCCCTCCATCCGTTCAACTCGAGCCATAAGGAAGCCTGCTCCACCCTGCCCCTCTCCTCCACTCGCGATTACGATGCACAGGAGACGCGGTAAGCGCAGGTCCTTTTGCCAGCGATCCCACTGTAATAACCACCAAGGATCTGATGGCACAGCATTGGAATTGTACAGCATACGATCAGGGACGCCATTTTCAATCAGCTTCAATGATTACCTTGAACAGTGAATTGAGCCCTGGAATCAGTGCATTGTCTCAGACGACCATTGCGAATGTTTGTCGTTGAAATTCAACAGAGAGAGCCAATAGTCTTAAAATAATAATATTTGACAAGTAAAACCACCCATGCATATCATTAAATGTGCAGACTGATGAGCATAAAAGCGTTCTCATTATGTATTACAGCATTATCGTATTCTAATATAAAGTTAATTCATTAGTGGAACTCTCAGCAACTGCTGCGTTGTTGCATACGTGTATAATTTTAAAATTTTAATTTTTCTCGGGTATGTAGCGTCCAAACTAGGGATGGCCAAACGGATCCGGATCCGAAAAATCCGGATCCGTTTGGATCCGGATCTGGATCTGCTTGGATCCGGATCCGAGAAATCCGGATCTACTTGGATCCGGATCCGTAAATTCCGGATCCGGATCCGAGAAATGCGGATCCGGATCCGAAAATCCCGGATCCGGATCCGAAAATCCCGGATCCGGATCCGAGAAATTCGGATCCGGATCCGAAAATTCCGGATCTGGATCCGGATCCGAAAGTTCCGGATCTGGATCCGGATCCGAGAGTTCCGGATCCGCGGATCCGGATCCGAAATTTCCGGATCTGGATCCGGATCCGAGAGCTCCGGATCCGCGGATCCGGATCCGGGTCTGAAAGTTTCGGATCTGGATCCGGATCCGAGAGTTCCGGATCCGCGGATCCGGATCCGGGTCTGAAAGTTTCGGATCTGGATCCGGATCCGAAAATCCGGATCCGGATCCAAGAGTTTCGTATCTCAATCCCATTATAATATTACCACACCTTAGTCCTACAAGAATTTTTTTCAAGTGTTGTTCCTAAAATACTTTGCTACGCATCGGCTAACACACTCGTGCACAAATGTCCGAAGTGATTTTGTAAATGCCATTGAAACGAATATGTATTCATTCGAATGTATTGGAAATGAAAACACACATAAATGTGAGACATTCCATTCCAGGATGAAACCTTTAACACATATAACAAGATAGAAATGTTATAGAAAAATTATACAATTGTTCTACAGTTACAGTTTTACAAATTAAAATAAAACATTATAATATATGTAGTGTTAAATAATTACAAAGTGTAAGACTAACAAGGGAGGTTATCTAAAGGTCCCCCTCCGATTTCCATGAAACTTGGCAGTATAGTGGGGCCCAAAGGAAGAATTACGTGTTTTTTTGTTTCAGCTAAAAAACGGTTTTAGGGGGCAAAACCCCCTCAAATGTCAAGATGAGGACAAATTGAAGTGAGGATCTGACCCCTGTGTCTTTCCGATTTCCATGAAACTTGGCAGGTGTATAGTGGGGCCCAATGGAAGAAATACGTGTTTTTTTGTTTCAGATAAAAAAACGGTTTTAGGGGGCAAAACCCCCTCAAATGTCAAGATGAGGAAAAGTTGAAGTGAGGATCGGACCCTGTGTCCCCCTCCGATTTCCATGATACTTGGCAGGTGTGTGTATAAACGGGCCCAAATGAAGAAATACGTGTTTTTTTTTGTTTCAGCTAAAAAACGGTTTTAGGGGGCAAAACCCCCTCAAATGTCAAGATGAGGACAAATTGAAGTGAGGATCTGACCCCTGTGTCTTTCCGATTTCCATGAAACTTGGCAGGTGTATACTGTATAGTGGGGCCCAATGGAAGAAATACGTGTTTTTTTGTTTCAGATAAAAAACGGTTTTAGGGGGCAAAACCCCCTCAAATGTCAAGATGAGGACAAATTGAAGTGAGGATCTGACCCCTGTGTCCCTCCCATTTCCATAAAACTTGGCAGGTGTATAGTGGGGCCCAATGGAAGAAATAAGTGCTTTTTTTGTTTCAGCTAAAAAAACTGTTTTAGGGGGCACAACCCCCTCAAATGTCAAGATGAGGACAAATTGAAGTGAGGATCTGACCCTGTGTCCCCCTCCGATTTCCATGATACTTGGCAGGTGTGTGTATAAACGGGCCCAAATGAAGAAATACGTGTTTTTTTTGTTTCGGCTAAAAAACGATTTTAGGGGGCAACCCCCCTCAAATGTCAATATGAGGACAAATTTAAGTGGGCATTTGATTTGTGTGTCCCCCTCCGATTTCCATGAAACTTGGCAGGTGTATAGTGGGGCCCAAAGGAAGAAATACATGTTTTTTTGTTTCGGCTAAAATACTGTTTTAGGGGGCAAAACCCGCCTCAAATGTCAAGATTAGGACAAATTGCCGTGGGAATCATCTGACCCCTGTGTCCCCCTCCGATTCCCATGAAATTTGACAGGTGTATAGAGAGGCCGTATGCCCCCTGTTTCTTCCTATGCCATATTTACGTGGTTTCGGGGACTTCAATTTCTCCTCATCTTGACATTTGAGGGGGGGGGGCTCTATACACCTGCCAAGTTTCATGGAAATCGGAGGGGGAGACTTAGACCTCCCTAGTAAGTAAGTGTATTAATTAATTACAAACCGCGCACGCGAGCACACACACTATATATATATGTGTGTGTGTGTATGTATATTATATATATATGTATATTAGCAGGTAACAATATGTTATAAGCACATTCTTACTTTCCAAAGAAGCGCATGTGGGATGGCAAAACGGATCCGGATCCGAAAATTCCGGATCCGGATCCAAAAGTACCGGATCCGGATCCGAAAGTACCTGATCCGGATCTGAAAGTACCGGATCCGAAAATTCTGGATCCGGATCCGAAAGTTCTGAATCCGGATCCGAAAGTTCTGGATCCGGATCCGGATCCGAATCTGAAAATTCCGGATCCGCGGATCCGGATCCGAAAGTTCTGGATCCGGATCCGGATCTGAAAATTCCGGATCCGGATCCACAGATCCGGATCCGAAAAATTTTAGGATCCGGATCCTAAGGATCCGGAACCAACCGGATCCGGATTTCGGATCCGCCAGGATCCGGATCTGGCCACCCCTAGTCCAAACGAGGCATCAAACAAGAAGACGATATCAATAAACGCTGTACTGAGTTCATGCAGATCCATACTGTATGTGTTGGAACCACGAGACCGAGACAATTTCACACGAGAAGGAACGAGCGTTCGATAGTCCTTTAACGCACTCCACGGACGCTGTAAAACCATTCCACCTCGAGAGCGCCCGCCCTGTATTAATAGGAAACGAGATGCCTGCCTGGGCGTGGAACACGCAGCCGGTTGATCGGAACCGTTTGAGAACTCGATATGAAGCCCGGCCCCTGCGAGGCAAAAGCGTCTGGTTTGGGGATTAGAAGCTCAGAAGTGGATGGGAGCCACAGAATCCAGGAATGATACTGCTCACTTCAGTGTAGCTAAAAGCTGATACGAATGAAAGTCCTTTCTCTACTTGAAAATCACAATAACTTTTAATTAATAAAATACTTTATGCATGAATATATATTCACAGTTATCGTCACTGTTCAGTTCTTGTTAATAATAATGCTAATATTATATTTATATTCATAAAAGAGATAAACTTATCAACTTCATGCTTACTCTTAAATTAGCAACGGTAGGCATCTACCTTCCACCAACCACAGCGTAACTTCAATTCACACATTCTCAAATAAATCAAGATGATGAGGATGATCGATGAAGAACGTGTTCAAACGGAACACATACGTCTTAGTGGGATTCGAAGCCGGTTCCTCGGAGTGAAGGTCCGGTCTAACTCTCGTCGACCAACGAGGGAGTGGTAGACAATGCCAGCAGAACGATCACTGATTTAAGTTACTAATTCAGGTCGCAATCACGACTGCGATTAATAATAATTACTCCCAGGCAATTGGGTTTGAAGATAATAATTGCATAATGTTTTATGCAGATCTGAAAATGACTAGTGCGTTACACGAATACGAGGGCCACTATTTATATTTTGAGCCTTGGCAACACTGATTGAAGTTAGGCGCGATTTGACGTTTGCACGGAATCGTCTGGCATTATTGACCATAACGTACTTCAAATGTTTTGTCAATAGCTTCATTTGTGTTGTTTATGTTGCCTTGGTGATTGCGCGACAACAATAAAATGGAATTAACTCGTGAACATTTTCGTGCGATGATTTTTTACGATTTTCGACGTGGATTATCAAGACAAGAGTGCATCGATCAACTTACTTCCACATTTGGCGATGAAGCCCCATCCTTTGCCACTGTGAAACGCTGGTATAACGAATTTAATCGTGGCCGCCATTCGCTCACCGACGAGATTCGCGAAGGTCGTCCAAAATCAATTGTTGTTCAAGAAAACATTGATGCTGTGCAAAACCTAATACTGCAAGATCGTCATGTGACATACTGTGAGATTGAGGCAACCATAGGCATTAGTTCCACCAGCATATATAAAATATTACATGATCATTTAGCTGTGAGAAAGGTATGTTCTCGTTGGATCCCACACAATTTGACAAAAACTCAAAAAGACGCTCGCGTCAATTGGTGCAAACAAATGCTCAATAAATACAATCGTGGTGCTTCAAAAGACGTATATAAGATTGTAACAGGTGACGAATCATGGATATATGCATATGAGTCGGAACGTAAACAGCAGTCGACTGTATGGGTGTTTCAAGATGAACCCAATCCAACAAAAGTTGTTCGCGCTCGAAGCACATCGAAACAAATGGTCGCCTGTTTTTTCGGGGAAACTGGTCATGTGGCAACTGTGCCTTTAGAGGAACGTAGAACGGTCAACTCTGAATGGTACACAACAATTTGTTTGCCAGAGGTCTTCGGTCAAATACGGAAAACAAACGAACGCCGTCGGATCATTCTTCATCAAGACAATGCCAGCTGTCACACATCTCGTCTGACAACCGACTTTATGAACAGTCAAAAAATCGAATTGATGGGTCATCCGCCGTACAGTCCTGATTTTGCACCCAATGACTTCTTCTTGTTCCCGAATGTCAAGAATAAATTGCGTGGACAACGATTTTCGTCGGCGAAGACGCCGTTGATGAGTTCGAAAACCATATTATGGAGGTGCCTCAAGAAGATTGGAAAAACTGCTTTGACAAATGGTTCGAACGAATGCAAAAGTGTATTGACCATAAAGGAGAATACTTCGAAAAACAATAAAGCAGTTTTCAATGCCAAATTCCTGTTTTTCCATTGTTAGGCTCAAAATATAAATAATGACCCTCGTATTAAGAGATCTGGTTAAGTAAATTCCATCCAGCGAGTTTGTTTATAAAACAATAACTTTGCTTTCTGCATCGCCAGAGTAAGCAGACAAACGCCACACACCAATGCTCCATATTCCTTTCCTACGATCGGTGGTCAGAATTAATGGAATGACGTGGAAGCTAAATAAAGATGAAAGATGCACAGATTATACTGGCTGTGAATGCAGACGACAGAGCCTCGTTAGTGTGCAAAAGTGCAACTCCACATCGACTTGTGCTGGGACATGTCTTAAAAATTTCCACCTGAGAATCGAGCTCGGGTCTCCTGCCTGGCAGTCAGACGCCTTACCGCCTGGACCACCGCGCCTCCAGATCAGATGTAAGAAACACAAGGCGGATTGGAAGGAAAGGGGAAATTATTAAGTTAATCTAAAAAAAAGTGCACTGAACATCCAATTCTCCGTCACGAATGACTTCGAAACAGCATTTGATACAAATTGATTTATCGGATATGTTTGGCACTGGCGAGCTCAATTGCACCACAGCGGAGGGGAAGAGAGAGACAGAGGGAAGTCTCTGCGAATTCTTTCGGAAAAAAAAAAAAAATCTTCGTCGGGAAACCTCCACATCCTGAGGCCATCAAAAATTGCAGATCGGAGAAAATCAATTTGGAGGATGTGTCCCTGCGCGACCCTTTCTTTGTCTCGGTTACTGCGTGGGGAGATGATTTGTAATTGAACCCCTGTGAAACAAAAGACGATCGCTTGCGTTTCCCTAGGCCACGTTCCTGTTTCATTTTCTGTTTGGCTGAATTCAGTTCAAGTCAATATTGAGGAAAAGGGGAAAAGTCATATTCCGAAGCTCTGATTTTAAGCTTAAAGGAAATGTGCGACATGATTCTTTTTTTCTTTTTTACTTTTTATGCTGTACAATATTACAAGTTAAGGCCTGTAACGTGTTTCTATTTTCAGTGCCTTTTGCTGCCTATTGGGCAGTCTTTACAAGGGTTGTTAAAGGTAAAGGAACTTTAAATTTAATTCCGGTCCAGGAGAGAAAATCAACCGGCGTATATGGATTCTGGATCGTGAAGAACCCTTTTATCTGTATTTCAATTCGCTCCAGGAACATTTTCTTCTCGGATCAATTTAAATCCGTTCAAAGTTCCGTATTGAAATGAAACAATACACAACTTGAACCGAATTTAAATTGTGCGAGAAAAAAGGTTTCGGTCCTGTTATGGGTTCCTGCAACTTTAACAACGCTGGTCTTTACTGCCTAGGATCCCGGCTACGGTTACGAGACACGTCAGAGAGGCGCACGCGAGATGCGAAATCGTGAGACAAGGCGGAGATGAAAGAAGACAAGACGAGCGAGAAGAAGGATGCAGGTTTTTCTCTCGAAAAGACAACGGAAAGTTTGACGGACGTCCTGGAAATTAAGTCTCCCACGTCTTCTCTCGATTAAAAGGCTTTTGAATTAAGGCTGCGGCACGTCGCTCGATGCAGGGACACGCAGCCCGTGGAGGAAGTTGACGAAACGCTCGCAGCTTCTGAGGAAGGTATCGGCTTTCCTTTTCCCTAAATGTCGACTTCGTAAAAAATAATTTGAGGAAAATTGAAGCGGTAGGATGAGGAAGCGTAATTGGAATGAAAGTTCCCTCGGCATAGAAACGCTTCAGGGAATGGAAATTGTCTTCATTGTATTTGTCAAAATACGGATGAAAGCGACAGGAACACTAACGTTATTCTAGTGATTGTACCGGGACCAGCAAGACTTTGAAAAATCGAGAGAGAATGAGATCACACCCTTCGAGCTGAGAATGGCACAAGCCTCTGTAAACGCGAGTCGGGACAGACGGGCTTGTTAAAATTAGAATTAGAAATTCTTTGTTCATGGGCGAAGTTCAGCCTGTTGCTGCTCTACCACTTAACCCGCAAAGCTTACACAAACAAAAATATAATACTACCAATACAGCTAAAGTATTCAATTACATTTATCCCTATTAAATATTTCAGTAAATAACACTAAATATAACAGATACAGACAGTTTTACTCATTCACACCAATCAAAAGTTATTCATTTCTGGTTCAAATCTGCTCGTGTATCTCAACGCAAGCATGTTGAATCTAGTCGTATGTACTGAGGCTCTCTCTGTCCCTACTCATCAAGAAGTACTTTTGTTACTGCCCTTTTACTTTTAAGGCTGTTGTATGTAACACACGAGGTAGAATCTGGTGATAGCGCATTCCGACAAGCAGAAGCTTTCAAAGATGACAGGGATAGGGATATATATATATATACAGTTGTATATCTTGAAAATTTGTCCAGATGAAGTTTCGTAGAGTGTCGAGTCATTTAAAGTAGGAGATTACCTGGGCCACGTGGCCTAGAATTTCGTAACGTCTTAGAGCCTGTTGTTTATGCAACCTAAATAACAAAATATTCGCTTAAGTTTGCCTGGTGGACCGGGATCCTCGGGAACGATTGAGTATTGACAGCAGCGTGAGTCATACCCCCAGGCTCAGCCATAACAAACAGCAGGTGGGTGTCTTGAGACCTTCAGAAAAAAGTTTTAGGAATTTGTTTCTTAACAACAGCTACTTGTAAGGAAATGTTCTCTGATATTAGAGTCATTGTCAAGAAAGTTTACTGAAGTGGTGGTTTTCATATAATCATCATTGCACAACACACATGTTGTCACAGTACTTTTCGAAAAAGATTGAGAGTTAAAAACAACTACTTGACAAATTATAAGACGAATCGATATTCATTAGTCCCAAATTAGAATTTTGTGAAAGGCATGGATCAGAATGTCCTATCATCCATTTCATAACTTCATTAATCATCCTCATTGCTTTAGTTGACGCAAGTGCCAGAAGAGCAATATAAAATAAGCAAAATTAATTAAGAAAGAAAGAAAGAAATGACATTTTCAGCGATTTTACGCAGCGACTCAGTTGCATGTACTAAGAGATTCTTTAATCCAGAACCAAGCGCCACCCGTTCTGCTTCATTGTCATTTTCCCGCCACTTTCACTGCCGCGATTAACCTGATGTTGATTAACGCAATATTAATCAAACCAACCAACCAACGAATCAATCCACAAAGTGCACCAATGCGGCGCAAATTATGAATAGGTAAAATATGTGATATTATGTTAATTTAGAATTTAACAATAAAATGGGAATTGGAATACAGTCTAGTGGCTGCATGATTCATGCATATCTATTATGTGATCGCGATATCATCAAACTATACGAAGCGTGTCTACACCTACGTAAATTTCCAGTCCCCGTGATGGAATATGTAGCGCAAAGCCAGGGCTTTAAGCAAATTTGGTTTTTTATTGTTTTTATTAGTAATTGCCTGCATTTTCTTTCTCTGTGGTTTAATTATCCATGACAACGATTTATGATCATATTAAACACAAGAATCAATATACACAATGAACCCATTTCGGTCGGGATTTGAACTCGGAACCTTGTTCAGTGAGAAGTTCAAATTCTCCATAAGGCATGAGTGTTTCATTGGAGTTGTTCCTCTACTTCCGTCATTTTATCACTAATGTATATCTTTAATATACAAAAAAAATCACAATTACCTAGAGATAAATATTAGACTGTTCTTTATGTTTTATGTGTAGTTAAATATAGGAAAAATTCCTGTGGAATGATTAGGGATATAAGAATTATGACCATGACGGACTTGTTAGCCCAGTGCGCTACGATGATGTCTGATGTCCTGGGTTCGAATCCCGTCGGGCGTATGGGTGTTCTTTATGAGTGCACCTTCATCAGTTACATCACATCACTGATCTTCATCGTCGAGATTAGCAAAAAGTGACAGAAAAACGACGCTAAATAAGAAAATAAAAAGAGGTTATAAGAATCATTTTTATTTCCGGACATGTCCTATGATTTAGAGTTGTGTCTGGCCTCCGGAAGGAATTTGAAAGAAATGACAAATGTCTTATGATTTTTGGCATCACATAACTTCAAATCAGATGGAGAAGCAGAAAAGCTGAGGGATGTCTGAGATAACGTGGTTCCTTGGAGAAGTAAGCTGAAAACAAAGGTTGCTACTGAATTTTGGAAAAAAAATCCAATCCCAGCTCAGAAATTACTTTCCGATTTTCTAGATCCAGAAAAGTCCGAATAAATGTATAAAATGTGAAGTTTTATCGATATCGTAAGTGTCGGTAATTTGATCAAAGTAACAAGTTTCATTCCAGAAATTAGATAAACAGTCCCTCTTGGAGAATTAAGGCACACAATTCTGGATTTCCAATTGTATAGAAGTCTTTTACATTTCAATAACCAAGAACTTCCCGACTTTGTTCACGAAATTGTGAACATTTCCCGTTCCGAATGCATGGATTGTTTTCCATTCCTAACCCCGTTTCTCCCATACGCAAGTTGAAATCACACATTAATTAGCAGTTGGGGAATTATGAACTCAACAGTTCACTTGAAGATTAATTTTTGAGCTGAAGATGTGTCATATTCTCGTTACATGCTAATATGTCCTAGTAACCTATTATACTTACTGCAAATGCGTTCGTATCCAACATTTTGATACGCTAAAGAGTGATCTGATAGCCCTAGGTATGATAAAAACTGTGTTTACTCAATTACTATATCATTTATTCCAGAAATTGCTTTAACTTCTATCTCCTTGTTAGTACCTCATATGCTTACATGATTTTTTTCTTCGTGCTCACATTTGGGTTCAGAAGAAATGTTTACAACAGCCCCATCTCCCGCGTGTAAATAGCATGTAACATCACTCTGGAGAAAGAACCATAATGTATACAACTTGTTCACTACATATTTTACGAAAACATTAGAAAGTTAGCTTGATATACTCAATTGGAACAATACAATCGGCAAACGAAAAAGATACCTGTTTTATACGCACACTGGAACGAGCGCAGGCCTGCCTTTAGTCACTCTGACAGTGAAGGTTACTGAAGGAAGAGGTGGGTGGGTGCTTGCTCAAGGAAGGAAGGAAGTATCTCTGCTCAAGGAAACACGAAAATCTTACTTAGGTTTTTTTTCACCAGACTAATGGTGAACATTTACAGGAACGTAAGGAGTAGTATCATATTCCATTGGAATTAGATTTCGTGACGTTTAAAAAATAGAGCAATATGTAAATCTCTATTGTGAACCACACTGAACTTACGTCATGGTTTCATTGACATGTGATCCTTCTTCCTTACGATTTCTAAACAACCGAAGAGAGTGGTGAACGTGAAACTACTTATTGTTCGCAACAGATATACATAGCAGTAGACGTATTTATCACATATAAATAATCTCTAACCGAAAAACCTATTACATCACAGGACGTGATTTTTAAGACAATTCTCCATGTATCCAAAGTAACAAATATTCAGATTGATTCAAAGCTTCTGTTTGAGTTATTTTGCTTCGCATCTTTACTTCTTGCGATTATCGCGACGAGGAAGATGATACGGATACAATGCTGCATTTAAGCCTCAATAGGTTTCGAACCTGGATCCGCTGGCTTTGTAGAGAGTTACGGTGATTTTTATTTTTATTTTGATTTGTTGTTTGAAGTCCACGTTATGCTCAACAAGGCTAATCGGGCCTGCATTTGCAGTTTAAAGTGGGATCCGAACCACTATGTGCATCCACCGGGTATCGAACTCGAGATTCCTTAATTACGATGCAACGGAGCTACCACTGCGCCATCGGGAAGGCTAAGAGATAGAGAGAGAGTTACGGTGACTACGCTAATGGGTGACTACGCTAATGAAGAATTGAAAGTAGCAGAACGACTAAGCTATTCTTTATTCAACATTGGGATTATTAATGCATATTATGAATGTCAGTTAAAATTTTTAAAAAAATTACGAAATTTCCAGATTGCATTACAATGTGTTAATTTTTCTATTTCCACACATTACTTTGCTACTAAATATTTGCATGTTAAGAAGTAGAAAGTGCTAAATCTTCAGTGTGTGGAATTGAGAGATATTTCGGGTACGAAGAATCGGAGAATGGAGTATCGAGAATTGTTTGAATTATACCCCCTCCCCTCACACACAGGATATCGACCGTGAATCCTATAACGAAATATAACATGTATGAATTATGTCAAGAAAAATTGAAGCCTATTCACATCCCTATGGAACTTGGAAGAGAATGCACCAAGCCATGAAGGCGTGTAGGGGGTATGGATTAGGACATCACATTTTCTTGATCACGGTCGAAGGTGGGGATAATGTGATGAGCACCACGCCCCTGCCAGCCTTTACCCCCTCTCTTCCCCGAGTTTCCTCCAGGTATCCACTTTATACGACGCTGGGTGGGCGCCTGAGCCGCTTGACCAGGTGGACAAAACCCCGATTCTCCCTCGTCGGGGATCAAACCCAGATCTCTATCATTGTAATCAAATGGCCTAACGACCGAGCTACCGCGGCACATGTAGTATAGTAGCATTTGTAATTAAGGCAATAATTATTTTAGCGTTTCGTTCAACGTTTTTAGGCGAATCATTTTCGGACATATAAAGTGTAGTTCTTGTCGGTTCTGCGACTTGGCTCGTGAACAGCCGATTTTCTGAGGAACAACATTTTATTTCACAAGTCACCTGACTTTCCTACATTTCTTACGCCCGATGCCTTTTGCATGAAAGGCGAGTTCCTCTTCAGACAGACAAAATCACCCGATCACCTAAAGGGCAATGTGTGTTGCATACCCTTCTGCATAATTTACTGCCATTAAAGTCTTAGGGGGAAGAACTTCTTTCCACCACTGTACTTATATATTTCGTGTCTAAATCAAAGACTGTGGTATAAATTTGTCGGTGAGATGAGATCAGAATGAGACCAGACGATATGTAAAATAGACGCAAAACCGAGACTTAGGGTAGGAGATTTTGGAAAAATTACCTAAACCAAATTTGCTTATCTATGTGACTTTCTCACACATACTAACCGGATATATACCTATGTGTCACATGTAAAGATATACCCCGTGCACTGTATCGACCCGTTAGGGGTCTGGAGGCAGGGCACCAGCCATTCTCGATCTCAGCCATTCTAGAGATGATGTGATAAGCACCCCGCTCCGACATCACTTTTCTTTGCCAGGATTGGCCTCGGATTCCCACCGAGTGGAGATTGGAGCATCTCTATGTTCTATGGACGGAACAATTCCCACCAGAAATTACCCACAGCAAGAAAAAAAACCTGGGTCTCCTCCGCGGCAGGCTCCCAGTATACAAATGTATTTTATCTTTTCAATCTAACTTCGTATTTGTTGCGTGCGTTGTTCTAAAGGCTTTGTGCACAGTTAGATGCCTGAAAGGGTATTTTCACACTGCGGGTGTTTTTTTTTTGGGAAGGAGAGTGAGTTGGTATCACCAGAAGGAAGTAGGAACGGGTGCCAGACAAATGAGTCGAAGTGAATTTCGCTCCAGAGTAAACACGAGGCTTGAACTTTACTGCAAAGTACACAATCTTTCTCCTGGATTTGATTCCAGCTCGCTCGCTGCAGAGGAATTGCTACGCTGATGACTTTACACTTCTTGAATATGGTTGTCGACGCGAGAGAGTGGAGCACGCTTAAACGGTTTCAAGGCCCACAAGCGAAGAAGGCAATTAAGAAGTAGTTCTCGCATAGACACCTGTCGCAGTAACTTCGCTCCAGTTATTAATTACTTAAAAGTAATTCTAACTAGGTGTCACTTCTATCGCTACTTCATTTAGAACGATGAATATTGAGAAATATATGTTGCAATATATTGTGTATTTGTACTTTCCGTGTGTTGGCGCTCTTGTATTTAGTGCGAATGGTCCGAGGTTCGATCCCCAAAATATCCCACATGTTCTCCCTAATACCCCACGCATTACCCAACGACACCAAATACAGGAAATATACTGGCTAGTGTGTTTCTTTATCGTCCACCCCTGCCTCATAAACGAGGCTCTGGAGGACAAGTCAGGGGAACTGGTTGGCCATGCAATCGAACTCCCACGGCCAATCCAACGCCCGGGATGGGCGAGACTGAAAAAGCCTCGACATCACCAACAACAGAAGATTGCGGTTAGAGTAGGGCAGGATACTGTCAGTGATCACATGATTCCTGCCGTTCACAAACTTGTAGTAAGATCACTTCCTAACCCTCAGGTTCACACTGAAAATATATTACTGATAATGTAGAGCTACATGCACTGCCTCAGCGTGTGCACTACCGTTTGAATCACCCTGTATGTTTGTAATTTTATTGAGAGCTTGTAACACATTCAAACTTATGATGTGGATAAAAATGCAGAAGATGATGAAAGATTGTATAACATTATTATAAAATGGAAACAGAACCACGCACGAGACATTACTCACGAATTTATGAGAACCACGACCCCTGTCAACTTTTTTCATCTCCATGACGACTGGCTCTAACTTTCAATAAACGGCTCGATTTTCCATCCCATTTCAGCCTCAAGGCTCCAGCAAAGTCTGCAGATGGAAGAAAAACGTGGACAGCAAGACAAACGGCCAAAGAACAAAGGCTTTCCTCGTTCAGCTTTTAATAGCAAAACGTCAAAAGGCAGATCTTCATCAAACACGTATTTTGGGGAAATGTTGTCCCCAGCTCCCTCCAGAGCGCAATGATTTATGGGTGTGACGGAAGCAAAAAACTCTCAGTTTCATCAAAGAGCACCAAGATAATATACATATACAGGGTGTCCCACGAACGGCGCAACTGGGAATTAAGAGTGGCGTTACTTTGTAACCGAAACCTGTACATACATAAGTCATACACCAAATGTTAGCCCTGTCCAAGTAGATATTTTTAAACATAGAAACAACAAACGGGGTGCAGTGTTGTTCATGCAGTGTTGCCAAATGTAAGTGAAAGTGTAAATTTATTTTTCCACAAAGCATGGAAAATTGCATGTCAAACATTCGTACGGAAATTTGGACGTCAATTTCCACCTTGGGTAGGTGGACTATTTCGCCATCTATAGTTCAGAGAAGAAAACCCATCGTTTTCGCGTATAGCCAATCCTGAAATGCCTCGTAAAGGCGTACCGGTCCAAATGGGTGTTTTAAAAAGATTATGAGGTACAGTGGCAACACTGTTGATATTTGAAGGCAACAAAAGGTTTGTTTAGTGATGGTCTATGACATGGAATACTGGAAACAGGAAAAAAAGAAAATGAAAATTATGGTGAAAAAAGTGTTACTTACCTACTCCTGACAACCATGCAATGCGATAAGAGCGCCCACCGAACGAGAACAAAAGAATCAGTTAGTTGTGTACTCAGAACTGTTTGAGCCGTGCATTTCGCATTGTTCGTAGGGGAAGATTAGAATTGTTCTGTGAAATGAAGTACTCTTTGGAAGAGAGGGGGTTCATTGTGGAACATTATTTTTGTTCAAAATCGTACGCTAGTGTAAAAACTGTCTTTCGCGAGAAATATCCGAATAACAGTGTTCCAGAAAATTCGACGATATATCGACTTGTTTCCAGATTTCGTGAAACAGGATCAGTTAATGACAAACCCTACCACAGACAACCACCAGTTTTGACACAAGGTGTGCTGCAGGATGTGGAGCAGAGAATATCACAATCTCATAGGAAATCTGTTCGTAAACTTGCTGCACAGTCAGGTGTATCAAAAACAACAAACAGTTTACATTAATAACCCAAGAACACTTGATGATCTAAAAATAAACATTTGCACAGCCATTAACAATATAAACCAATGAACCTTGCATAAAGTTGCTTCCAACATGATAAAACGTGTTGATGAATGCCTCATGGAAAATGGTTGTCATTTTCAACATCTTTTGTAAAGCTACACTGACTGTTACGCGCATTGCATGGTTGCCAGGAGTAGGTAAGTAACACTTTTTCACCATAATTTTCATTTTCTTTTTTTCCTGTTTCCAGTATTTCCATGGCATAGACCATCACTAAACACATCTTTTCAGGATTGGCTATACGCTAAAACGATCGGTTTTCTTCTCTGAACTATAGATGGCGAAATAGTCCACCTACCCAAGGTGGAAATTGACGTCCAAATTTCCGTATGAATGTTTGACATGCAATTTTCCATGCTTTGTGGAAAAATAAATTTACACTTTCACTTACATTTGGCAACACTGCATGAACAACACTGCCCCCCTTTTGTTGTTTCTATGTTTAAAAATATCTACTTGGACAGGGCTAACGTTTGGTGTATGACTTATGTATGTACAGGTTTCGGTTACAAAGTAACGCCACTCTTAATTCCCAGTTGCGCCGTTCGTGGGACACCCTGTATATATATACACACACAGTATATACATACATACAGCGTGATTCAAAAAGATGAACTCAATTTCGTACCGCTATATTTCGTGAACTATACATCGTATGTGAATGATGTACGTAACATTTGGAAGAGAAGGGCCTCAAGTTTCAAATTGCATTTGAATAAAGTTTATAAATTTGCAATGTGCTCCCTCCGGCTCTTCAATTTGTGTCATGCTATCCTCTGATAGACGTGTTCGCTCGCAGCTTTTGCCTTTACACAGACAGTCTGTTTGCTCATTCCAACGAAATTGAATACATTTTTTTGAATCACGCTGTACATAAATCAACTTTCCTCAAACATTCCCTAGTCTCAACGAGTGCATCCAGTGTTGCAAGTTCTTTAATTTTACCAAAAGATATATCTGTACTGTACATCAACCGCGCAAAATGTATTTTACAAACTTTGGTTTGTATTAAAGGCTAAGTTGCGCCGATACGAAAAAAACAACTGGAAGTGTCTCATTATACACAATGCAATTGTTTTTATGTAAAAACTACACAGTAAACTTGATTGATTGTTATGCTTTACTTTACTTTGCTTTTTTGTGCTACTTTTGGCTAAACTGCGAAGATGGGGATGAGCGATATGATGAAATTTATTGACAATCACAAACATCCATGACAAAGTGGGGATTCGAACCCAAGACCCCTGGTGTCGTAGCGCGATGTGCTAACCACTCCTCCACGGTGGCCGGCAATAGAAAACTTGAAACGACTTGCACAAATTGTTGCATTACGAGTCTATTTCCTTGCTCTTTTTAAAATTTCTCGTTCTTGCCCGGAGCGACCACGTAAGTACGGATGTTCAAGAACACACAGAAAACCGCAAAGAAAAACATTTCCTCCACGGAAGGATGCAAAAGCTGGACGGAGGATCGAAACACGTTTTTACGTTCAGGCATTAGACGGTGCGTCTCGGAGTATTTGGAAATTTGAGGCTTCCGGTAAGTCGGTGATGACATAAGCCCATTAACTGCCTCTCGGGAATCCCCCGCGGTTGACGGTAATTCCATTACAAGAGTGCATTATCAAGACTCTTCCCCGAATCTTTGGCAGCAACAGGAATCGTGTCAGGTGACATCTTGCAAGCAAAGTGTTTAGCCAAGGACTTGGCGAATGTTGGTCTCAACACGGGAATCTTTTGAATTTCAAGAAACTTCCTTCCTCTTGTATTTAACGACTAATAAGAATATGCTATACTAAGTAGCCTTCGAATCCGAATTAATTACACAATTTTATTTCAACGTATGCGTGGATATTCAAGTGCTCCTTCGAACAATACAGTGTTTGCATTTTGGTTAAATAGCGTCGCCTATCTGCTATTTTGGCTAATCGCGACGATGTTTTCAGGTGATTAGATTAAATTGATGACTGGACACTTCGAAAGAACGCCCACGCTCAGGCCGTGGCTCGAATCCGGGAACTTTGGTGTCAGGAACGAAAATCTACCCCTTAATGTGCTCGGCGTCGAGTCGAGGCGAACTACATATATCAGGTGACGCGTCTGTTGGTACGATGGAAAAGGGAATACGTCACTCTACATCGAGTTTCTAAGGGAATGAATGACGAACTGGTGAGATTTGATCGGAAAGACACGCACTATGCTTACGGTGTTAACCAGTCGTCACATCAGTGTACATTCACCGGCAATAAAAATGGTACACCTCTATCCTGGAATACGGATTATCCTGAAATGTGTTCTCCGTGTTACCTAACTGTAAGGCGATAGCAGAACTTCCTACCGAAAACTTTCTATTGATCACCGCCTAAGAGGTAGGCAACACAATAAACGCCTTGCAGGGAAGCCAGTATTTCAGGATACAGGTGTCCAGTTAAAATTATTTACAATGCATGGTTGTTTAGGTACAGCTGGTACTACACCATCCGTTCATGTTAATACAACATCGTTATGTTTGAAGATAACGGTATATATTAACGATCATGACGACAGAAGTTCGCAAATTACACTTCTTAACATCCCTTTCGTAACTTTTCGTGACGCAGACAGAATTTTCGAGGCGGTATGAACCTCCTTCACCCTCCTCGGATATGATGGTGGGATATCTCTGTTTCCTCGTAATCAAGATGGCCCGGATTCGATTCCCGGTGGAGAGACAGTGAGCGGTGGTTCGGATCCCGTTTTACACGGTACGTGCCTACCTGAGCACAGAGTGCTCTCACCGATTCCCAGCCCGGCATCGTTCCTCGCAACGTTTGGTGAATGTTTTTGTCTACAATGACTCTGCTCCTTTCACGAGGCCGAACCCTCTACAGAGCTGACGCAGTTTCCCTTTCCCCAAACGACCGCGTTCTGTTTCGTTCAAAGTGGCTGCAGCCTCGTTCGTCGTTTTCGTCTCGGTCCGCGCTTTAAAAGGAGACAACCAGGGAACTCCAAAGAACCGGGTTCATCATTTTCAGCGCCGTCTTTTGTGAGGTAATGCAATTTGAGAGCTCTCGGCAGAACTGGGTCAAAAACATCATCTTATTAGTGGCGTCACCTCTAGTCCGAACCATCCAGCAGCAATCACGTCGCCATTGCTACCAGAGTCTGGGTGAATATTCCCTCAAGGGTCATGCACTGACAGAACAATGCTGCTGGAATGAAGGCTTGATCGAAGTTCAAAAGATTAGGGTTATCTATTGTATCAGGACCTCCGCTGATAAATTGAAGTAATTGTGTTAGAACGAACTTGAAGACTGTCAGCTCCTGGTTCTGAAACATTTTCGCTACATAATATTTTTTTTGAAAAATGCATCCCCTTACCACCCTGATATGGCTTGTTTCCGAAATCGATTTGTCCACTCGTTCAAGTTTCCGACCGTGCTAGGTCGATCTCGTCGTTATAGGTTCCAGGTTTGAGTCTTCGTCTCTTCCTTTGTGAGTATCCTTTCATAAATATCATGATCATCGTTCATATTCCTAGCCGCGGTAAGCCTAAAGAGACAGAAAAGAGGTGATGGAGGAAAAGCGATAAGGAGGTCGACAAAGCATGCTTGGGCTTCGTTGCACGCATCACCATAGCACTCACCTGAAGTGATTGAGGAAAACCACGACAAAAATTAAATGATTCGGAAAATGTCTTCCCAGATACACCAATATACAGCCTTGGTATAAAATAAATGTGATAGTCGAAAGTACTATGACGTATGGAGCAAAATTTTTCTCAACCGAAATGGATATTTGGAATCTCAAAATAAGGAATAGCGTGATCAGAGACTAGAGAGCCTGGTGTATTCAAAAGTTGAATTCGTTAAATAAACCAGTTCAAATGATTCGGACATGTGAAGAGGAGTCGGAAGACAGACTGCAAACTAAACCCTGAACCAGCTAACTGTAGACCAGACGAACGAGAACAAGTCACTGCGCAAGTAGTGATGCAAGACGTCTCCACCAATGAACAGTGAGAGAAACGGGATTGCCTAATGGACGACTCGAGGTATCCGCTTTCCCTGCTTCACTCCGTCAGCGTTGCAAATTTTTGAACGATAATAACGTACGCACATGGCAAACAGACCGTAGAATTGTCTCCAAGTCCGTTCGCTTGGATTTAGAATTTCTTAGGGAAATATTACGGATAAAACAGCAAGTGCAAATTTTGACAAGCCGTGCATTTAGTGTACAGACTAGGGTCTGGACCTTACGCCCGTACATGACATGAAATTTCCGTACATGTACGTTCAGGATCGTACGGTTGGCAACGCTGCGCTTTCACCAATCGATTTCCCTCCTCTTCCTCTGCCGCTATGCGCGGTCCTGGTCTACAGTTAGCTGGAACAGGGTATGAGTGATAAAGGAACCTTCTCGTTCAGAGGCCGGGTTGAAACAGTGCTTTCTGTGCAGAAAGCAATTGCATGGTGTTGATGGTGCCAGGTAACTGAGGGGAGGTGGTACCTTAGTAATTTGAGTGGCTTTTTTCCTCGTCCCAGAATAAAAAAAATTAAAATAAAACAACAGGTAACGCGGTTTCAGTTGTAACGAACTTGAGCGTTTAAGGTTTTATATTTGTAAGAAGTTAAGATTTTTAAAATGTTTGTTACTTCAAACAATGTGCAAGCTGTCACAGACAGCAACACATAGATTGATACAGTTGTGGTTGGAACTTGCGTATATGTTTAGAAATACGTCATAATCTGTTCGCGTTGACGTCACTTTCTCATCTCGGCGGAGGAAGTGTATGAACCCGCCTGAACATTCCCACCTGACGACAGACGGGAGTTAAAAAAAAAACAAGTGAACGGGGAGGAATCAATAAGCATGTGGTAACGGGAAAATGGAATGCCAGAATAGTGTTATTGGTTTGCATTAATTGTGTTTCTTTAGGCGATACGCTGAAATAATGATTATGTGCAGAAACCTTCGTGTATTTTGGTTTGTTTTGTCTAATGTTATGTGTTAGTGATTGTGATTTGAAATGCTGTAAGAATTGTTTCTTTTCGCATCTTCAGGCATCAAATGATATGCTATAGAATTGTTCTTTACGTCTCTTCAGAAAAGCAAAGAAACGTAAGTAAATCTGCACATTGCTTATAAGTCCACGTACGATAGAAAATCTATGTAATTATGAAATATAAGTGATTATAAAACTGCGGTTAACTTTGAAAACGATGTTGTGTTTCTTTCTACCCAGCAAGCCCTGATGATTTGCAAAGATTCTCATGTTCACGACACAAGGAGCAGCGGACTAACTTTGTAACGACTAGTGTCCAACTGGAAGACGTTGCACAGTCCCATGGATGCCCCAATCTCCCACTCAGGAGAACTTTCAGACCGAAGCGACACTTGACATGGAAACGAAGAAACAGAAATAAATTACACCTTTGGTACCAAAGAGACATGATTCATTAACTTTATTTTAATTAAATTTTAAGCCACTTTTGGCTAATCGCGAAGATGAGTATAAGTGATGAAATAATAAAGGAATACTCACAAACCACCAAGCCCAAGCTGGGATTCGATCCCGGGAGCGTGGCGTCGTAGGGCGCTAACCATTTAGCCATGGAGGTCGAAGAGACGAAAAGAGTTGCCCATGTCGCTCGGGTCGTTTTCTCGATACCGTGGATTGTGTCGTCTCGGTCTGTTGCGCATGTTCTGTGAATGCTTTTTTACAGACTGAAGGGGCTCGTGTCGCACGTCAGTAGTTGTATTTACGGTACTATAAACCCGAGAAAGTATGAACCCCTCTCCAGCAGATTTGCTATACTTAAAACAAGCTTAACATGAGCATATGAGCTTTTTGTTCAAGTGTGGAATCTTGTCTAATCTAAGATTTTTGTGAAAATGCCCTCGGGAATTTCCTCAGAAAGTATGACCCTCTCAGATTGATTTGTTTATACTTACAAAAGGCACTTTTGTGAGATTGTTATCCATAAATTTGTTAAAAATATGCCCCTCTTGTGGCCACACTTAAAACTGGCCATCCACACACATACACACACACATATATACACACACACACATACACACATACATATTTATTTCTGGTTTAAGTTCTTGGATACCAGGTTCAATTTACATATCTAATATTAAAACAATGTAATTCTTCTAGAATTGCTCCGTGACTCTCTCATTTCTTACATCATAAACATATGATTTTTCACCTATGAGAATGACACTACAAATGGTGTCATCGGGTAATGCCTCGTGGAATTCACAGATAATTTTAATGTTTGTCCTGTCATTAACTACAACCTGTTTCCTTTTTGAAGTGTTGATTACAAACATGGGTCTCCGTGTTTTGAATTCATCTGGTGAGTAATACATATCAGTACTGCCAGTAGTGACCCTTTTGAAAGCCGAAAAAGCCTCATATAATTTGAGGAAATCATCCTTGGACATGTCTAAATTGTAATTTTCTCTAGGAAAGACCTCATTTCTGCCATTTTTAAGATATATGTTCTTGATGTTGCAGTTATCAAATCTACTTGAATTTTTTTCCTGATTATTGTGTCTTCCAGTCTGAAACAGTACCACCACAAAATCCGGCATGTCATATTGTATACTGGAGAATGAATTTGTGGCATCAAACTCATAATAGGTACCAGATGCGGGCTTCTGTACGCATTGATATGTGTAAAATTGCAGAGGAATCTGTGGATTTTTTATTATATCTGCTTTGTATTTAAGAGCGTAACTGGCCTCATATTCAACAACCGGGATTCTTAGCTCCATAGTCTGAATAATGCACTTGCCCTCATCAGGTAGAGTATTAGGCATAGCTTCCCCCGTAGGGTTTAATGTGCTGTACCTCATCAAAGCATTGTTATCATTTGCAGCTCTTCTAAATGTAATTCTTAAACCACCCTTCCACATAATTTCTTTGTAATCCGAGAAGAATCCTGGCAACAGGCGCATGGGAAATAGCACTGTGTGGTTTTTAGATAATATCTTATCACCAGCTTCAAATCCCCCTATTTTGTAGTATGAAGCCTCGGTTTTGGATAATTTTAATGTAGCCAAAGCTGTGGAGGTAATGCCGGGATAATCTATTCTGTTTATAACAACGCCATGCTTTCTGATCTCAATTTCAGAGAACAGATGCGGCACAAAATTGTCCACCAGTCTTATATTCGAATTTGCCGGATAATCTGTTCCATCGAGCTTTACAACATCAAATTTGATGTATAGATCTGCTCTGTGGGGGTGTATAAAGCCATCCCCAACATCAAGATCAACCTCGATCTCTGTGTTGGGTTGATTTAAATTTGCAAATGTCCTCCTGTTTGGAGGGAATGACTGTAGCTCATAACTCTCAATATTTTCCATTGTATGTATTTTTATTTAAATGTTAATCTCTACGATTGCAGTTGTTGTGGCTCCAGCAAAATCAACTAATTCTTCTTTTTCATTAGTGACCATCAATTCAATGTAATCTATTCTATTATGACACACAGGAAAATATAATGTTGGGGATGGATTGTAGATGATGGGCTCCATGAATTCGGAATTAGGTTTGAATGTTGCAATGATGCCGGTTTGTTTGTGAGTGCCTATGCCATTTGATTTGGTGATCATACCCTCGGCCACATTACAGTGAATATTCAGAGTCTCTATGGCTAAGAATTTAGGTATATTCATAGCAGTGTGTTTGATGGCCGGTTCAAGTTTTGTGTTGTTCTCAAAGCCTAACAGCTCTCCTATAGTACCCAGATGCACTGTTTCTGTAGCAGATACAATCTCTACTCTGTGAGTGACAGAATTTTGAGTTAACACTACACCTCTGGGTAATTGAGCATTTAGAGTAGACAGATTATATTGCCCTGGAGTGATGACAATTTTTTGATCCCCTACTGCAATTGTGTTGTTGTGGTGAGTAATATTAGGTATCAAGTACATGCCATAAAATGCTCTGAGAGCTATTGTTTTGGGATACACTATGTCATCATGCAATTTGAGTTTCAATATTGAATTTTGGCTGGTGAGATGGAATACTCCCATGATGTTTCAGATACCACAAGGCTTTTTGAAAATCTTCAATTGATGGTTTATTTATTTGAGACATATATCTGAGAACGGATAAACACAAATGTCCACAATTAACATCTTTGAAGTTTTGAACACGGGAATTATTGTAATAAAGATTAGGTGATTTTAGATATTTTATTAAATTTTCAGGTGGAACACCTCCAAATGAATCAAACACAAATGCATCATCGTTTAAATATTTAAGATAACAAATCCAGTGAGTGCCCTGATTTTTGTACTCATCCAAATTAACAATGCCACACTCTTTGTTGAGTGGTTGTTCCGGTAAAGAATCAGACATGTACACACCTCTACAATTTTTGATGCCCAGTGGCTTGATTAAAGCTTCAATATCTTGGTTTGTAAGCGGCTCTTGTTTTTTTTAAACTTATTCATGGCTCTCTTAAGACCTTTGCCTTTTTTCTCCATGGCCAGGTTATGGCGCCTCTGCTCATCTAATTCTGCCCTATTCTTCTTGGCATCTATTACTGTTTTTGCTATGGCAGCTGAACCCCCAGCCAAGCTCCCAACAGCCCCGAGAGCAGCTAAGATGGCCGGGATAGTAAATATGAAACCCCCCACATGTGATTTTTTCCTTGATTGCTGTAATTTTTTTAATTGGGGGGTACTAAGCAACAATTTCATACCATGCCCCTTTGCAATACAAGAGCTTTTTTTCTTGCGCTGCTTTTTGGTCAAAAGACTGTCAATAGTTTTAAGAGATTTGAGACCTGCATAAGGTATTTGATACATAACACCCTTGGCCTTCATTGTAGGTTTATTATATACATGTTCACAACCCCCACCCCAGTTTTTGTTTGGTGCTCATAGCTATGGTGGTCCCCAATGCTGCTATTTTTTCACTTAAAGAAGCATCTTTGCTTACAAATCTACCAAATGCAGCCTCTTCTAATTTCTTGTCTGCAACATGTCTCTTGTCAAGATCAGAATGTGTGTTGTATGCAATGTCATGGTCTCTACAAGCAGCATCTAGGGGATTTACACCAGGGTCCCCTCTGTTTAATCTATGATCCAATTTTGTGCCTGGACCACAATACTGATAGCCTGGAATGTGTAGTTCAAATGGCAGCTTGTTTATAATGTCATTAACAAGCCCCCGACCCTCAGAGACATTCCAAAATTTGGGTGGTAGAGTATTAATAATTTTTATAAGATATCCAATCCCCTTAGTGTCATTCACTATAAAATTAGACAATTTGGTGCTTATCATGTCCATAATTCCAACCTTTTCATTGTAAAAATTGTGGTTCCCTGCATTTTCCTCCCCGGCTATCACCAGCAACCTATCTACAAGTTTCCTGACATCATCAACCCAGACAAATTCTTTAGGCAGAGTGTTGTATTGTTTGATTCCACTGCCAGTCTTGATCTGTGACCATATGGGCTTGATTAAATTATTGTATTTTGCTCCACTGCTCGACTTGACTCTTTTTTGTGTGGGATCATTGTTCTGGTATAGAGCATCTGATTTTATTAATATTTCTTTGTAATGTTCATAATCTTGATCTGTATAGCTGCCAGGCCTTTTCCTAGTCATCAGTTCCCACAATCCAGGTGTTCCGGGGTACTTAACAAAAGCACCTTTTTCTCCGAGACGAGATTCTGAATAAACAATTATATCATCTCCCATAAATGTTACTCTGAAATTACCGATTCTATGTATGATGCTGCCATCAAGCTCTGTGTCGGCATATAAGCCAAAGACCTCATCTTTGTTGTCTTTAGGTGTGGTTAAATATTTTTGAGCAAGAAGACCCAATTCAATAGGATCCTGAGTAGCTTCAATTCTTCTAGGAGCAACAGGACTAGGTGTATGAATACTGGAAAGTGGGGTGAATGGATAATCTAATATGTTCCTTGCAGCTACAGGTACAAGCTCCGTAATCAAATCTTGATTTTGCTCTGTAACAGTTTTGATATTCTTACCTAAATTATTAATAGCATCAATGACAGGCTGTTCTGTTTGTTTGTGTTTTTCATAAATTCCCCGGTTCTCTGATTTCCATCCCTTAAATCTTTTTACAAGATAATCTCTTAACTTAAGATCATCGATGACTGGTCGTTTCATGGTTGTTTATTTATGTCTCAACGTCTAGAAAATCGTTGATTTTATTTCTGTATTTGCCAGTATTAGGCGTTCTTGTCATATCAATTGTGACAAACCCATAACTGTCCTGGCTCCAGCACCTGCTGCAAAACTTGGAAAAATCATTGTAGCTCAAGTCCCCACCTACATATTCATCGTGTATGTGTTTGAGGTTGGTATGATCTTGATGAAACACACATATAAAATTGCTGTTGTCTCGGATCAGTTGCTTCGGTATTTTGGAAAAAGTCTGTGCCAGGTAGAAGCAATCAATGTTTTTGTGTCGGCCCTGTGTAAAGAAATTTCTAACCTTGTTTTGATTATCCAGTATAATGTCATCAAACACAACAACAGAATTATCGAGACATTCATGGAGTGGCTTAACATCTGTTTCAAAAGTGGCAATATCCAGTCCATCATATAACTTCATCAGCTGCTGATATTTTAATTGTTCCAAGCTCTTAGAGAAAACATGCAAGTGCCTGTTTTTCCAGTCTAACCAGTTGGGTGCCAATAAAAAATTATCAACCATTAGTGTAGTTTTACCACAAGCCGATGGCCCAACAATAAGACATCTAATATTATCAGGCAGCAGCTTGCCATTTATCTTAATCTGCTGTTCAGGCTCTGGCAGTCTCTTTATAACATCCCAGGTGTTCATAGTATCACTTTGTCTGCCTCGATCCAGCTGTGTTCTGGGAGTCCTAGCCATTTGACAAGTATATTGTTGCCTTTTCTGCGGATGATTTTTTCTATGAGATACGTGTCAGGCTGCTTAGTTTTGCTGAGTTCTTCTTCATAAAACCTGCCTTTGAGAATTTCTCCTCGGTGGTCTTTTATTATATATGTGTATCGGGTCCCAGGTTTAACTTGAACCACTGTAAATAATTCAGTGCCCCAGTTTCTGGTAAAGCCTCTTTTGAATAAGTGCTTATATTTGCTGATTCTTACTTGATCACCTACCTTGTATTTGGCATTTCTTGTTGTTGGCTGGTATCTAGGATAATAAACAGTCCTGATCAATTTTTGCTCATCAGATGAAGTTACTTCAGAGGGTTTCATGTTGATTGTGGAATGGACCGAGTTGTTATATTTATGTAGAAGTTCTGGAAGAATATTAATCCATTTATAATTACCTTGGAGGGTAAATTGTTTATACATAAGATTTTTTAAGGTTCTGTTGAATCTCTCTACAATTGAGGCCTTGAGATCACTGTAACTCGAGTAATGTTTTATTGCCTGGCTTTTAATAAATTGTTGAAACACTGAATTATAAAATTCTTTGCCATTATCTGTTTGCAAATAGCGCGGTGATCTTCCTGAATAATTGATGATTGTCCTGAAGGCTTCTGTAACACATTTTCCAGTCTTGGATTTGAGTGGCACAGCCCAGGCAAATTTTGAAAATGTGTCTATTACAGTGAGTAGATACTTGTAGCCCTTGTTGATTTTGTCCAAGTTTTTCAACTGTCCAGTTGCCATTTCAATCAAGTCGCTCTGCCATAAATCATCTATGCCCTTTGTGACTACTGGGAGTCTCTTATAATTATGTCTGGCTTGTCTGTGTAATTCATCAACAATAATTTGTCTAGACATGATATGAAAACAAGAATATTGCAACTATGGGGTGTTCAGCAGCTGAGACTGCAGGATTTTCTAAATATAATTTGTCCCCTATTTGTATTTTAAATTCCAGAGATCCATCATCTTCAGTATAGGCTGTTTCTAATGTATTGGGGTCTGTAAAATCCTCCAATTCTACACTGCTGATTTTTGGTTTGTTGTCAGCATTTGTTATTGATAAGGTGGGGTAGTGGTGTGCCTGTGGCTGATGCCAATATTTGATCTTGATTGGTCTCAAAATGCCCCCAACAAAAAACTGGTAATAAAATTGTGCAGGGGATAGCATATATATTTTGCCACCTGGTGTAAATGGTGAATCATATTCTTTGTTGGGGATGCTGTACAATTCAAGAATTACTGAATGTTTTGGATTCTCGATTATGCCCGTTATTTCCTTTTCTGCTATAAGCAATCTACTTGTTACAGATTCAAGGTGCTCATTGATGGTCCTAACAACATCATCATGGCCTGGCTTTATTTTTATGTCCACAACAAGTTTCTTGTATTGTTGCACAATCTCTTGAAGCTGGGTGGCAAAAACAGACAGAGCATTTGCTTGATTAGATTCCATGGTCCCTAGCTGTTGCTTGATATTGGCTACAATTTGCTGCAAATTTTCAACAACTGCCAATTTTGAATTTTGAGCAGTAAGATCATGGACCTGTCTTCTGATATCCTCAAACAGGGCATGCAGTTCATTAATATGTTGATTGGTTGGTAGAGTGGCCACTGTCTGAGTGAGTTGTTTGATCTCTGTCTGGATATTCTTGATATCTTCTGATTTCAATATCCTATTCACTGCTCTCTTAATATTTTTAAGTTCCTGTGATGTGGGAAGATTTGATACTGTATTCTGCAAAAATTCAAGTGCCAATTTTACATTGTTTAATTCAGAAGCATCAGCCACATTTTGCATGGCATTTTGGAGCAGGGCTATATCTGCCTGAGAGGGTGTTGATTGTTGTAAAATTTCAAGTTTTGTTTGGATATCATCGATCAAGTGATGAAAATGAGATAGCTCAGATTCAGTGTTGAGGTTTTCAAGCTTTGTGATCTGTTGCTGGACACTGACAAGTGTGTCTACAATACCGGGCAGGCGAGTTTCTTGTACATTTGCCAAATCACTTTGCACTGCTGCTATGGTACCCTCAAGATGGGTTATGGTACTTTGAATTTTTCCAAAATCTTCATATGTTTCAAGTTGCAGCTTGATGTTTGCAACACTCCGAGTTATTGCATTCAAAGCATCAGAAGATGGCAAATTGTTCATAAAATTTTCAAGTGTCTCAATTTTTTCTTTAACCTCGGCTATGGCATTGTTCAAGGGGTCCAGATTAGGTATCTGGAGTGACTGAATCTGTTCTTTTAGAGTGGAAATTACTAGATCAAAATCTTCTTGTGATTTTATGCTTTTGACAATTGTTTGGAGCTGTGCCTGGACATTATTTATCTGCTCTTCCAATTGCTGTTTCAATTGCTCAGAGTTGTTAGCCTGGGTCTTAAATTTGGCTTGAAGAGCTGCTACAGCTTCTTCCAAACTTTGAAAATTATCCAATGTTGCCAAATCAGTATATTTCTGAAGCAGCAATTTGAGTTCGGAATCAATTTTAAGAAGAGGGTCCATGCATTGTGATTGCAAATTTGTAATTTCTAGTTGAAGACTGGCATTGAGTGTGGTCTGCAAAGCTTGCAAATCACTTCTTAATTTCTTGACTCTGACATCAAGCATCAGAATCTCATCACTGTGATCTTCATGTCTTGTATGGCCAAATATATCATTAGGCATTTTTGTTTTTACTGGTTATTTATTATAGAGTATCTGATTCTTAATTCTATAAAAAAGGGTATAAGCTTGTCATAGGATCCAGGGACCTCAATATATAAGCAGTCACCAGCAGAAACAGTATATACAGTGCCAGAAACCATGTTTGAGTGCTTGATTCTATAAATATTTCTCCCCACTGAAATTTTAACATCACCCTCAGGGGTTGTAATAAATTGCAATTGACCACCTACAGGTAATTGGTAATGATTTAAATTATTGTTAAATATGTACAATGTTTTACCTGTTTCATCATCATTATCTGTAAGTATGCTGTTCAGATGAATAATTAACAAGCCACTCAGTTTAGACATTACAGATTGTAAATCAGGAGAGGCTTGCGGTGTTGGCAGGTCCATAATAGCCTGTTTTTTGAACCCAAATAAGTTCATAGGCATGTTTATTTATTTCAAATCATGCTCTGGAATTGGGCATTGTTTCCCATTTTTCAAATCACAATGCCCCCAAGGTAAAGTATGTATGCCACATGACAAAATGCATCTCTTATCATCATGTGGGTCCAGGGCCACTTTTGTTACAATATTGCTAGTCAGCAAGTGATTCTCACTCTGAATTCTATTTTCTGATGTTCTAATTGAATTCTGTGATTTGATGCAATTTTTGTAATCTTCAAATACAAGCTCTTTTTCAACAGTTACTCTGCCAATGCCCTTGGCCTTTTTGGCAACAGCACCACTACATGTTTCAAAACTGTACATCTTGGCTCTTAACCCAGCAAATGCCACAATAACATCACCAAGTGTCTCATCTTTTAACTTGCCGGGTACCTTTTTGTTGTGGTGTGGTTGAATTTTTGTATGTTCACTGGTATCAAAGTATTGAAACAATTCAGGCTGTGACATATCTTGATAAACATCTTCTGTTTGAATTTCAAGAATAAAACTATCCGTGTCCATGTACAATAATTTTACACGATCACCGTAAAAAGGTTTCAGCACGTCATAATATAATATTAACATATGTAATTTGGACAATTCCAATATCACAGCCCCTACATAAATAGGTTTATCAAACTTGATCTTTGTTTTCATCATGTTGAAAAGTGCCATGTACTCATTATAAATTCTTCTGTAATTGAAGTTGGGCTTTGCAACCAATTTTTTGCTCCGGCTGGGGTCAGTAATTATTTTAACATCGGTATGTTTCCTGACATTTTCAATTGTTTTGCCATATACAGAATTCACCATCAATTTAAACAAGCCCTTATCAAATTCGCTCTTTGCAGATGTTCGAAGCTCCGTATTTGTATCAATATAAGGTTTCAACCATCTTGAGTGCCTGAACCTCAAAACTTTTCCAACTTTGGTCACTTGGACACCATGTTTCATCAGGAATTGGAGGTTTTTATAATATATGACATAACCCTGTTTTGGCTCCAGTGTCGTCATGAGCTTCTTCTGTTTAGAGCCAGGTGAGCACTGAACCTCGGGAATTGGGGGCAGATCAGAAAATTTGTTGTGCAAATGATCTGGAATTATCAGATCAGCCTCTAAGAAGAGGCCATATTCACTGTCATCAAAATCCTGAAGATCTTCAATATTGAAATCTTCGACCCACTCAAGCCCTGCATATGGCAGTTTTTGCATCATAGCGTGACCATAGAGGTTGTTTGCATCCTCATAAAGTATATAATTTGATGGCCGTGTTGGATCATAATCAGGCATGTATTTGTTATTTGCTCTGGCATATCTCTGGGAACATTGCACCATCCCTCCTCTTATACATTTCTCCATAAACAGATACATATCTTGATCTTGGATTAGATCCAATGGCTTTTTGGTGTTGAAAAACATTGCGGCCCATGCTAGACCCGGGGCACTGTAAAAATATATTGGGTCCAGTCCATAATTTTGCATAGAAGATTTTCTGAATGCCTGTATTACATCAGCTAAGAGAGTGACATCAAGTTTCAAATAAGCCATGTGATAATCACCAAATGTCTGGCAATTTAAACTCTTCCACATCAATTTGGCATGGTGATAATCTTCATCAGTAATTCCAGATCCTCTGATTTTGCTATAAAACTCTTCTTGTGGTGGCAGGGAACACTCATCAAATTTAGAAGAATCTGTGACATAGTCATATGGATATACACCTTTCCGCCTAATTAATTTCAGGTCCTGATTTGGAAACGAGGCACGTGTGATTTTCAAGTCATCATCAGATAATTGAGAGGCCAGTGTATCCAGGCTAGCAGGTAAAAATCTGTAAGAATCAAGAAATCTTATGTGAATAGGAACACCATCAACTTTAATTATCTTGCTAATAGATATATATTTTTCATCATTTTCAGCTAAAATATTTAAATTCTGCTTGTCAAACCCCTCGTACCTGATCAGATGATGGAAATCATAATTGGATGCTCCGTGGCAAAATACGGGGATAAATCTTGGTCTCTTGATCTGAATATTACAGCTATTACACAGGGCCATTAAGAATTTACCATCTGTATGAGAATGGTGATGAACCTTGATATTTGTATCTGAAAATTCAGAATCACATACCGGGCATTTTTCTGCATTGTTGAAATCCTCAATCTGTTCCTCTGTTAAAGGCAACATAGGCTTTGATTTTAATAAGTTGTTAGATGCTATGTCACGGCACATATTTTCTATTATATGTGCAAATTCTTTGATGGCATTTGGTCCCTTGTATGAATATTCTTTAATAACAACACCATCCCGTACAACCACACAACAAAAGCTGGAAGGTTCATGTTGCTGGTATGGTGTAATTGAGGATTCTTCTGGATCTGGGCTACAGAATGCAATAGGTTTGAGGTTCGATTCGAAATCACAGACAATATATACTGGGTGTTCCAACAGGGCTTCATACTTTTTGAATTTGCAATTTTCACCTGGATTGGGCATCACCATATGAACAGGTTTATGGTTCCCACAGTATTTCAGATGCTCAATTAACTTGTTTTTAGCAATTTCTGCATTCTCTTCCCGAACCCCTTTCACCATTTTTTGACCATCAAATACAGTTAAACATCTTCTACACAACTTGAATATTGTATGAGTTTTGTCTAGTTGTTTTCTGACTAAAGCTTCAAGACTGTGTATCAGAGTGTAATGATATGTGCCATCCCCTTCAATTAAGAGCAGATCAATCGGAATTGCAGATTCATCATCAAGTGTACTGATTCTGAGAGGTTCTATCAAAGAATTGCCACGTCCAGTAGAACAAATAAAAACATTAATAGATAATTGTTTGCCATTGATGTGCCTGGCCCTTTTTTCAAATTTATCAATATTCTGAACTGACATTGGATATTCTAAACCCTTCATTGCATCGTCAAAAATATGTTCATGCTGTTTGTAATAACTTATTCTCTCAGGATGCCTTGAAACTGGAAACAAAGCAGCTAATATACACCACAGAAAACATTTCTGGTCGGTATTTTCTATATTAACCACGGCTCTTCTGTTTTTAATATTGGCAGGTAATGGCAGATAAGTGGAACCTTGTAATGGGCTGAATTCAGAAATATTAACATAGAGCTTGTGTGATGAACCGCATAGGCTCCATCCGGACTCTTTTGCCGCAAATTCAGAGTGTTTAATGTTCAATTGATCAATCAACCTGCTTATTATTTTGTCTGAATTTGCATTTGAATATACCGGTACAGTTTCTGTTATGTGGGGCTGTGTAAATTTTGTGCCATTTGGTTTCTTATATTGTACAAACAATTTGAGGGATAGCTTATAAGAGCCATTTTGTGCATTAAGAATTGCCTGCAGATCAGAATTTATACTGTTCAAGAAATTCTCAATGCCGCATCTTAGCTCTGATACAAACTGGTAATCCTTAAGTTGGGCATTAAAACTGCTACGGGTAGGTTCATGGCGTGGCTGTTTTGCTGCTCTGGCATTAACAGGTGCTTCGTGCCTTCTTTTCAGACCAGATGTAGATGGTTGAGAGGGCAATGCAGAGCAAGTATCTTTATGTTTATATGTGAAATATTCCATGTTGTATTTTCTATTGCATTTGGGGCAAATTTTTGTGGGAGTTTTGTATTTGTCTGGATTACAAATTTTTTGATGCTTGGCCCAATTGGGGCTGGATATATTTTTATTGCATTGATTACAATATTTTTGATTCGGCATTTTTGTTGTTGTTTATTATATACAATTTCCTGGGTTTCAATTCAAAACTTTATACTGAATAAAAATATCAGTTGGGGTTCAGCACTGTACTTTGTGTGTGTGTATGTATATATGCATGTATACACTTAATATTTTTTGGCTTTGGTATTTATATACAATTTCTTGGGATTCAATTCAAAACTTTATGCTGGATCAGTTGGGGTTCAGCACTGTGCTTTGTGTGTGTGTGTATGTGTATATGTGTATTAATAGTTTTGGCTTTGGTATTTATATACAATTTCTTGGGGTTCAAATTCAAAACTCTATGCTGGATCAGTTGAGTTCAGCACTGTGCTTTGTATGTATATGTATATATGACCTTACTTGGATTATTCCGCCAAATTATATGCTTCAAGTCTCCTATACTTTGGTGGAGCAGTGGGTTCCACTGCCAATCCAGCAATGGTGAAGAATCTGCACTGTACCCTAGCTTTTATAGTTTTACAGAGCCAATAGAAACACTGTGAGAGTACATTCAGAAACATGAGCTATTCTCTAACATTTTTGCCGAAGTACTTTCTTCTGAATGTATCCCGTTTTTCTGCTGAGCGTACATGCAATCCCGACCGCAGCGCCTCCACGCTTAGGGGAGCGGAATTGTCTGGAACTAATTTGTAAAGGATCGCTGCTCCAAATATTGATCGACACGCCGGTGCTGGGCTCGAAATGAACTGATCGCTGTGCAGAAAGTATCGATCCCACCGCTTTGGGGCCGTCATGCGCACATATTGTTCAAGTATTGATTTTATACCCTCTCGGCGCATGATTTTATATATGAACAGATTACAATAAAGAAACTGAATATAACAAATACAAAATATCCTAGTTTCTATTCAATCCTTTTATCTGAATTGAAGAAACCAACAATTCACATATCCCCATACCGCCATATGCTTGTCCTATTATTTTACTAATAGGCAATGTTCTTGAAGAGTCCTAATAGGCAATGTTTTCAAAGAGGCCTAATAGAACAAGATACGGCGGTATGAGAAAATATGTGAATTAAAGATATTTTAGTAATATACGACGTCTAAGAAAGGAATATTCAGCTCCAAAGTACTTTGTTTATTGCTTGCTACCATTTCCCTATTACTGGCAAAAGAAGTTAAAAATGTTGACATAATGAAAAAAATTGACTTGTTCCCAAGTATTCACCGAGTTCAGGCATTTGCACATAGATGGGTCTGTTGTCACGGAGCAATTCTAGAAGAATTACATTGTTTTAATATTAGATATGTAAATTGAACCTGGTGCCCAATTGAACTTAAACCAGAAATAAATATGTATGTGTGTATGTGTGTGTGTATGTATGTGTGGGTGTGTATGTGTGTGTGTGTATGTATGTGTGTGGGTGGGGGTGGGGGGTGGGTAGGGGTGGGGGTGCATCTTGGCTTAGTTTTAAGTGCTGTGTTCAAAATAAAAATATAGTGGCTGGTAGCTGTATCCAAGCCCTATTATAATTTTTGTTTCTGCATTCTGTCACTAATTTTGATCCTAAGCCAGTAATATTTTATGGGGTGACTCTGCATGGCCCCCAGAGCAACATACTGAAATTTTGAAAAAAATCGATTGTTTTATTTTTGCTATTTTCACTAATTTTGATCCTAGGCCAGTAATATTTTATGGGGTGACTCAGCATAGCCCCCTGAGCAACATACTCAAATTTTGAAAAAATCGATAATTTTTTGGATTTTGATTATCTCTGGAACCATAAATCCTAGAGACATGGGGTTTGTTGCTTTGGCCTGGGCATGCCGAGATGCAACTTTTTGATCTCTATAAATTTTTCAAAATATCTTGCTGTTCTCTAGATCTTGAATAACTTGCCTATTTTTCAAGATAGAGGCATGGGGGTTGTTTATTTCAATTCTGGATGAGATTTAGAAGTTTTGTTAAAAAATCGATAATTTTTTGGATTTGAGATTTTTCAAAAACTATCAGTACTAGAGACTTGAAATTTTGTAGGCATATTTTAGACATGATTCTCTACATTTTATGTCTCTATAATTTTCCTGATATATGCAATACTTAAGCTGTAAATATCCAATTTTTATAAATAGAATTTTCTGAAAAATGCAATATTAACAAAATTGTTAATATTTTGAAATCTATACATGCTAGGGCACTATAACAGTTACTATACTTAAGATATCATACAATATCAAGAGGGGCATATTTTTAACAAATTTATGGATAACAATCTCACAGAAGTGCCTTTTGTAAGTATAAACAAATCAATCTGAGAGGGTCATACTTTCTGAGGAAATTCCCGAGGGCATTTTCACAAAAATCTTGGATTAGACAAGATTCCACACTTGAGCAAAAAGCTCATATGCTCATGTTAAGCTTGATTTAAGTATAGCAAATCTGCTTGAGGAGGGGTTCATACTTTCTCGGGTTTATAATAGTATCAATTATACTACTCACGTCACATGTCGCTTGTATAGTCACGGACACTGCCGTCACGAACAATCCAACAGTGTCCGTGACTGTACCAAGTCATTTTGGTCCGAAAGCTCCTTAACACCAAGATCCCATGATTCAAATCTCAGAAATATCCACATAGGAAGAGAGAAAGGGCGGAGGCTAGAATGGAAGGGGAATATGGGGAAATGCAGCAGACGGGGAAATGGGCGTCACACATTGTACCGCCTGGTAAAAAAATACAGAGAGAAATAAATTAAATAATGACAATGTAGTCATTTTTAGAATCACATTGTGTAAATAAAAATAGCCTCCAGCCGGAAAAGGGTGCGTGGGTAGAGATATAGGGGCGGGGGAGACAAATTAGAATTGTCAATATGTAAGCCAATTGTCCGGGGCACATAGCAAAAATAATTATGTGTAAATACGAGACCCGGAATGTTAACATGAACTGAAATCAATTTATCTGCTTTGATCGAAACAAACGCACCGTAAACAGAATCCGCGCACAAAGTGCATACCTAAATCGCCAATCGATTAATTTTGCAACGCCGCCATGTTGTGGATTCTCGTCGCATTAAGATGCATGAGACGAATGAACTGCCCCGTTGCAACACCCAATGACAATTACATAAATGAAAAATACGACAAAACGTTTACATACGGTCATTAGGTCTCTGATGATGATGTAATTTATGCACGATGACTTATAAAATTACCTTAAAATTATTACAAAATGAGCTAAATTTCTTTAAAAATGACCTATTAAGACACTTTGGATGTTAAAATGTACGGCTGAATTTTTCGAGACAAAACAATTACGTACTTGTCGAAGCACTTGAATAATTTAATACAGCCGAATATTGAGCGATATAAGCTACAAAAAGGAAGAGGAAAAGAATCTATATAGTGTAAGTGTACCTTTTACTTGCAACTATCTGCAACGAGTATTTTCTCATTCTTTCCTCTGTCGTTATCTACTGAAATACCTCGCGTATTTTATTTTGCAGAGTTCTAGGAGAACAAAAAAGGATTAAAATTTGCCGTGAAGGAGCTCAGTGTGTTTCGAACCATAAGAAGAACGCAAAACAAAGTCTTCGGGTTCTAGTGAAGGGACACGGAGTGCCATTACGTTTAGCACAGATTCTCTTACCAATTTCCGTGCCTTCGTGACTATAAAGGCTACACACTCGAAACAGGTTGACCTGACGATGAGAGAAATCGCCAATGAATTGGAAATCTATGGAATCGTTACAACCCAAAATTGTCCGTTACTGTACATCGAAACAACATTTCCGTGAAAGTGGAATGGGAGATGCTCAGATAGCAATTAGCCTCCACGACCTCCGGATCTTACTCATCTGAAGGTACATTAAGGTACTGCAGTTTTTGACTCTCTTTGCATTCTCACGTCTACAAGTTGATTACCAAGTGCCACACCGAATTGTTTACTTTGTCCATTTGGTGTCACATAGTGTACGCGGTGTCGGCACCTTTCCACTACATCCTGGAGCGGTGTACAGTGTGGTGTATGGTCATGTGGTACGTGCTAACCAATCAAATGAATGTTGAAAGTTGAAAACAGCAGATAGGCATTTCTCGAATCTTCTGAACTTGAGCGTCTACTTCGTTGACGCTCAAGTTCCGTTCCGTGGCCCGACACTGGGATGCACCTGCACTACACCTGGTGTCAAAAGGTGTAGCGAACTAGACGGGGCCAAAGTCTAAGGTGTACAACGTGAGGATCTACAACGTTCGGCCACACGGTTTAAGTGCTACGACGGAGATGATATCTGTAGCCACGGTGATTGAGCTCTAACCAGCTTAAGTAAAAACACTTCTCCACGATTTACTTGTTTACAAGACCCGTTACCTTAAAAAGAAATACGAATGATATTTTACTCTACTGCCATCAACGTCGCAAACCCGCCAGAAAAGCAAACAAGAAAATTATGTCGTTCAATATCATTGAGTGCTTTACAGACAAGAAACCTCTGGCTTTCCCACGAGCCGAGATCTCGAATGAAGGTTTATTTCTCCTGCTGCTTTGAGACCGAGGCAATCGTGGAAATAACCTCACATCGATCGCATGAGAGCAAAGAAGAGCTCTGTTTACTTTCTTAAGAACAAGGCAGGGCAACTAATATCATCAAGCACTTTTCTTCTGCCGCCGAAAAAGTGGAGGAAGACGGAAAGGTCCTTTGTCAGTTTCCCTAACCCTTCTTAAACCCAAACAATCTTTTCACACATTCTGAAGAAAAGCTGGGGATATTCTGGAAAGAAAGGAGAGCAAAGAAACAAGAAACTCTCGAGATTATATGGGGGATTCGTTGTTTCATCTTCTCTTCAACGTTGCAGTCCTTCTAGTTATAGTGGCTTTCTACAAAGGGAAATAACGTTATAAGACAACTTTAGGAAGCATTAGAAATTCAGAACTAAGAAAAAAACGATCTCCACACTTCCGCAATTTCTAAACCCGGGGTCAATATACGAGAGGGCACAGGTCGGCCACACACACACACACACGTGTAGGGTGGTGTAATTCTTGTCACTCGCTGGGATGTGTGTTACGTCACATCGTAATCTGCCAATTTGCAGGATCATATCAGTATTTTTTTCATTTGTTTAGTCATTGAAGAAACCACGGCAGAGAATAATGTGGAGAGGTATTTTGTTTTTGCAAGCCGAAATGTGTTCCGTAACACACAGCTGGGAAGACATTGGTTGTTTTTAAAACAATCCACCCTACTCGCCAGATCTAACTGCGTCTGGCTATTGCCTATCTCCTAACCTTAAAACCTGAAAGGACAAATTTTGCAATCATTGAGAGGTGAATAGAAGCAAGAGAGCTGTTTTTTGCAGACCAGACTTACAGAAACTTGAGACACGGTGTGGAAATGTGTTGAACTTCGAGGTGAATATGTGGAACAGAAGTAAGTTTTATGGCTCCATGTCCTTTTCTTCTTGGTCGGATGGAGAACTTTTCAGTCTCCCTTTTTAATGTGCAGTAGACTAGAAGTATTTTCTTCCTTCTTCCCTTGGTTGCCATCCCTTGTACTTCTGGCAGGCAGACTGTGATACAGATTTATCTTATGCTGTTTTTATTTTGTTGCATTGCTGCATTTGTTACTGTCTTCCGCTGTCATGAGAATAAAATCTCCACAGACGTTTTGAAAAGCTGAGGTTGTACGGTAAACGGGCGCTCAACACACATACAGACAAATCAAAGGATAACACACCACCCCAGTGGGTTATACTGGCGTAGGTCTAGACGTCGGAGCCTCGTTGGCCTGCAAACACTGCAATTACGGTGGGTGTACTACGTGATAGTGAAGTTGACTTTTGAGTGCCTTGTCAAAATCTGCTCTTTGCCCGTCCTACCTTACTTTCATGTGTCCTACAGTCTTCATTTCTGGCAATACAATTCCTTTCTGAGCGATGTACGATGTTACATGACAGATGTGCAGTCGCCGGCAATAAAAATGAGACACCTAGATGCTGAAATGGTCGCCTCGCTGCAAGTCGCTATGTGTGTTGCCTAACTTTACGGCGGTGATTGAAAACTTGCTACTGAAATCTACTAATTTATTTATTAAAGTATTAGATTATACTGCTGAAAAACAGCATACAACCCTTAAACAGCAGTTTAGTACAATATATAAATGACATACACACAATATATACAATAAAAAATGTATAAGTGTACTAAGAATATTAATCTACATTGAAATAAAAGAATTACAAATTTAAAAAATACAATCACTTATTATAAACACACACGTTAGTAGTAATATTACATATGTTATTTTAATAATAAAAAGTCATTCGACTCCAGCGGATTATGACCGTATTGGGATATCAGAAAATTAATGTACCTATTATTTCTAAAATGAGAAATGACAGAAATTGCAGAGCAGTTATTTCGAAGTGCATACGGACGAGTCTTTAGAGTAATTATTAGGGTAAGTCATGTTTCCCATTAATTAATTTGCAAATATAATTGTAAGCATTAGCATTTCTTCTATTCAAGAGACATTGAATATTAAGTTCATCTAACACATTGCAATATTCATAATAAACTCTATCTCATGTCTTCATATCACTTGCCATTCTGCATCTACTCTCGACGAGCGACTTCAACAGGTTTCTCTTGCTTTGTTCGAATTCCAGATTTTGTTTTAAGTCCACTTTACGCACAGATACGCATATCGTCGTAGAGTTAGGCAACACACACAACGCCTTGCAGCGAAGGATACAGGTGTCCCAGTTGTATTGCCGGCGAATGTACGCACCTCAGATGGCCTTTTACACTCGAGCGTTTATGAGACCGCGAGAAACTTCTCTCAATACGTAGACCTCCTAGTGAATGAAGCCCCGTCCCCACATAAAGAAAACCGAAATCCATTCGAAGGATGAGGGCGAGAAGCAATCCTTCGCAAGCTTTTATGGATAAGATGCGACATCGCGGGAGACGGGAAATATTGAGTTTTCACCGAAACACTTGCAGACGGAAAGTTTCCCCGGCTTCAAAAGGAGCAGAGGAACTTCGTAGCCAATAACGACGAGGGCTTCCCTCGGTAACCGGATCCGGACGGGGAGGGGGACGGGGGCAGACATCGATTCCAACGGACCATCTGGATAATATGTCGTAACGGAAACAGCACGGACTGTGCGAAAGCCAGAATTTTCTCGGTAAATTGGAAAGACCTTCCTTGCGGTTCTAATTTTCGAAGGACGCGGGCGTTCGTATAGGGGAAGGGGGAGGGCCTCTTATGAAATTCAATTTCAGTTGAAGGGCGAATTCCACGCTGTAACTTCATTTCAATGGCATTGCTTTCCATATAATTATCCACTCCCGTCAAACACAACAAAACAGAAATTGTGTTACCAGGCGTTACTATTCGGAGCCAATTATGATAATTATTGGATTTCAATTCATCCTAAACGATTTTTATAGCAATGCATAAATCTAATAATGCCGATAATGGAGAAAGATATTCGGATAATTCATATATTCTTCCTCTCTTTCAATTTAAGTTACTTTACTCGCTTCAGTTAACCGCTATGATGAGAGTCGATGTTGATAGGACAAACGCAATGTCACATTCATCATTTACCCAGGGTTCAAACCTGGGATCTCCGACTTCGTGGGTTTCCCGATGGCCTTCTAATCGAGGGATGACGGGTTCGATCTCCGGTAGAGGAATACAACACACTCGTTCGCATTTCACTCCATTGCAGCGGGTTTGGCACCGGTGACTGTGTGGACGGGAACATCTGGATCTACCCTCGTATATTTACTTCACTTTTACCGTAAACACTCCCCTCCCCGTCGAAAACTGCTTAAAACGTACTGATGTCAATAACGAAGGCTTATGCTTCCTGGAATTGAATCCCACATCTTTAGTGATCAACTTCCAATGTGCACTCAAGGAACTGGGTAAAAGTTCTACCCAATTATTCTTGTACCTTCGTCGGCTTTCTGTCTATTAATCTTTCCTTCTTCCAGAGGAAAGAAGGGCCTACAGAAAGTCACAAAAGTAGTATTGGAAAATCGTTAAAAAAAAAGGAGAGTTTCCCAATTTTCTGATATCTTTATGGCTGCCTTCTAACGGACTTCTTCTGTGTCTGCTTTTAAACCAGAAGAAGATAGACATCACGTGGTGGATGCACAGAATATTCACAAAAGAACCAAATGATACACTCACAATTTAATGCAGAGTGATACATGAGTCTGGGAGACATTTCTGAAACGATACTCAGTGGTAATGCTGATGCCGATAGAAAGACACGTCACAAATGCTCTGATGCGGCAGATATCTAACCGATACCGCATTTCACACATATCACGGACAGCTTTCATCTTGGGATCCATCACACCACTCACTTCTTGATACCGATCGTCGTTGCGCCGTCACAGCGGAGTGGACTAGGTTTTCCAACACACAAAACAGCTTCTCATGTTTACTTAACACCATATTTGCTACTGTTGATACCACTACCCCCTATCGGCAAACCATAGTAACTATGCGCTCGTGTGGTTTTCTTTTACAAAAATAGAGGGTTTGTCCTATTATAATCTTCATAATTATCACTATTCGTTATATAGTTTGTCTGTGGTGAATTTAAAAACTCTTTTTGTTTTCATTAGTACATCAGTAGTGTTAGGTTTAATACTGTCAGAATTTCGATTTGTGTGTGTGTGTGTGTGTGTGTGTGTGTGTCTCCCTCATACAATAATAGTTTTTTTAAAAAAGCTGGTGAGAGTGCTCCTGGATAGGACTAAATAAGCGAACATTGATTACACGAATATTGACGTGTTCACGAATATACTTGTTGCACCCAGCGGGAAATGCATGCTTTCAAGGTATGCATGCATATTTCTTGGCGATTGTTTTAAATTGGTTAGGTCAGCGTTAACTGTGCTTAAAGTTTTCATTGTTGGGTTCGGAGTATTAGGTTTACCGTTGATAATAATCTTGCGTTCGGTTAGGAGTGTTACGTTACTGCTACAGTTTGCTGGGTTTTGAGGTTATTATTCTAAGTCCACTTTATACACAGACAGGCTAAACGGGACTGGACCCAGTGGGATAGGAACTACTATGCGCCACTATCGAACCCGGAACCCTTGATTACAGGACCTGTGCTTTTCGGCTCCGAGGGAATGGACGGACGCTGATCACGATTTGGGTCTAAATATATAGCTTATTTGTGGTTTCCGCATCTTCAAATAAAGACATTAAAAACGGTCCACATTTTCGGTGGGTGTCCGTCCGACAGCGGTTCGAAGCTAGGCTCCAACTTGTTTAAGCGAAGGTGCCATGGTTGCAGAGTCAAAGCAGAACGTGTTCTGAAAGCTCTTTCAGCGGGGACGCGGCTCTTATTTCAAGTTTTTTCTCCAGTGTAGTGTTTAGACATTCGAGATCATATTGTTTAGAGAAATCCTAGCTAGCACCGATCGGAACGTGGTGTAGGTCAACGGAATCCACACATTGCTCACGCCTTCCACTGGATGTTAACCAGGTGTTCAGGATATATGTCTGTGTTTCCACCATGGAAGTATTTTTAGCTTTAAAACCAAGTACGGTTTCCAAGAACGAAGTTTCCTTATTCCACAACTCTGAAACAAGCACACTAACAGGAATTCTGTTTAAGAATAATGTTGCGCGCTTTTATTACACGTAAGCAGCACATATTATTTTTACACAAATCTATTTTAAAATAGAACATACGAAAAATATCATGTACTGTTGGTTTGGTCTCAATCTCGTTTCGGTCTTTACACCTGTCTCGGTCTCGTCTCGAGTTTTAAAGTCAGTCATAAAATGTGATTGGAACCTTGCCAACATATACCACGAACTGTTCGAGTTTAGTTCATGGAGACACGATTCGTACCTTCTCAGTTTGCAAGGAAAGAACGGTAAACCAGGACCTTCAAACATTACATGTTGGTGCGGACATGGGAAGATATCGTTCAACAGTGGAAAGTCTGCAGATACCGAGACGAGACCAACGTTTGTAAAGTCGAGACGAGGCCGAGATATTAGTGTTCAAGACACACTGTCTCCTTCACTTTACTCGAACAGAAAATATGTAGTCAACGAAGTAACCATTTTGCAATTCTTCTTTTCAGCATGATCAGCATTCTACACGAACAAACCTTGGACATCTCCCTGCAAAATTTGGGTTGCCAAAGGGAACAAAAGACGATCACCTGGAGCTCAAACAAGGAGAAAACCTAAGGTAGGTGCCAGACCTGTACCTTGTATTTAATAGCGTTACATCTGCAAGGAGTTAATGGTAAACGTGTAAAGACAACGTTCAGAAGGTAGGGCCGTAGTTACAGAAGGGTCAGAGTCCGCCCTCAAGATTACAAATCGATGCACACCATAGTATATACAGACATAATTGCCCACGCTGAAAAATAGTCATCCGTCCACCTCTAGAATCCTGACTCTAAGGCTATGTCTGAAAGTTATTCCACTATATTTAAAACAGACTTATGCAAGGTAGCTGCATAACAAGAAGACAAATTTCACGAGGTGATTCCAGAATTTCCATGAGAAACCTCCCTTAAAATAAATAAAAGTTAAATGTTGCATTCTTTAAACCCGGTTACACCCTACATTTAACACAATATTTCCTCTTGCTGATATCTGGCGGAGAAGCGGAAAGTACTTTCTCCCACCTCATATACAGTTTTCTGCATTTGTCCCAGCACGGCTTTTCTTGATAGACGAGTACGGGTTCGCATTCACGCTGCGCATGACGCTATTTCGTTGCGCAGGTGCAGATCGTAGGCTACTAGCAGATGGTTTGGACGAGAGTCTATAAAATCTTGTTTCCAGCTACGAAAAGTGCTGTAGCAATTACGCGATGACTACAGCTAGAACCATTGTGACCATAATAAATTTGCGACAATATATCTGGAATTTTTTTCAAACCTAACGCAACGTACTTCCTCAATAGGCTATTATGGCTGTGAAACCAAGTAAGTGTAATCTTAATATAAAGGAGTGCGTCCTCACAGACTCTTCAACGCAACTTAAACTCCTGGAACTAAAGACCTGAAATTTTAAAGGTTTTTCTCTTTCATGACTTAAGTACTCACTAACAAGGGATTTTCCGAAATTCGCCACTAAGGGGACACGGCCCAAAACCCTGAACCTATAAACAAAAGCCCTCAAGAGATGGTGCTGTATGTATTATTCATCTCGACATGGTTGTGTTTTACGGAGAGCTACATACACGGATCAAATGATCAAGCCTAACAAATGAACATCGACGGTGGAGCCACGAGAGGGCCTCAGGTAAGATGAAAAATGTAACTGTGGAAGAAGCTCTGAGAATTTCCGAACTCTGAGATGATCCATCTCGTATCTCGCACTAAATTCCAAGAGCTACAAAAACCGGTGCAATTCTAAGAATTTCCCATACCTACCGAATGACGTAATCGATACCAAGGGCCCGCTCGACTTCCTCTCATTAATAAGTTACCGAGCGGATTCCATTCTATTCTTTCTGCAGAGGTACGGGTCTCAAAGGCAGCCACCCCTTCCTGCACACCAAGTCCCTCCGAGGATATAAATATCCGCAAGCACGTTCGCGAGGGAAGATAATTGGGATTCCCTCTCCTGCCTCGGCCCACGCCTTCGGAGAAATGAGATTCTGTGCCGCGTTCGGTTCAGAGGGCAGCTTTGGATATTTCCGTGTATTCGCTGATTTAGTGAGAGCACAATGATCAAGCATTCTACCTTAGAACGCGTCATCCTCTTCAGACGTAACAAAAGAGCGTTCCTCTGGTTTCCAAGTCATCCTTTGAAATTGTGCTGCGACCAAGTCGCTCCGAAAGCATAAATAGAATTCCCACTACGGAAACTACGAGCAATCCAGATTTTACCGCGTTTCCAGTTTCTATACGAATCTTCCCATAATCTAGAGGGTTGTAAAAGGTGAACTCCCCTGAGGCACGAGGCAGCTAGTATTCTCCTCTGTGTTGCCCACGTGTTTTCGATTGTCCATTCATCCCCATCGTTGAAGTTAGCCAAAGTGCAGAAACGCGACGCTAAAATGAATCAAGTCAATGAACCATAACCTAGAAGCACCCATCTTGAGCACAGCAGCAGATGGATGCGAAAAGTGAACAGGAATAGATTGCAAGCCTTCGAAAGATGTGTTAAAGGCCAAATGGATGGACAGAGGCACGAACGAAGAGGTTTCGTTTCTGCCACTTTTCCCGACCATGAGGATAAGTGATGAAACTGACGAAGGGACACTCATAAAGAAACGCATGGAAGAGACCGGGACTCGAACCCAGGAACCTGGGTGGTGAGATCAGATTACTTAACTCCTCTGGAAGTCGATCGTCCAAAGAGGTTACAAGCCATGTCCTGAAACAAGGATTTTTGATTGTTCGATTCATTTAGTTTATTTTACATCACATTTCTTCCACTTTAATCGCAAAGATGAGGATGAATTGTCACGAGATGGGTGAAGTGACAACCATAAACACACAGATACAACATGACACGAGTTCCACAGAGGATTGTACTGGCTACGAGTCCAGACGCCAGATCTTTGCAAGTCTGCAATGCTGTCCAGGGAGGGACCGGAAGTTGACATTTGGGTGTCTTTGAAAAGGGTCATCCATTACATCCCTGATACATGAAGGAACAATGAAAAAATCGCATTTGCAAACGAAAGATAATGTCAAACAAATCAGAACAAAGTAATAACATAATATAAACCAGACGCTAGTTCGCCTTCCTTAAATATGAAGGAAAGGAAAGGAAGAAAAAAGAGAAGGAAAATACGAAGCAAACCTGAGGAAATGAGGGAAGAGGAGGAAATTTTTCGAATGGAAAAAAGACCGTGAGCCGACTCGGTGGCCAACTCTTTGAATGGTCGGCACGCGGTTTCAACGCCGAAGGTTGACCGGACATGGTATGAGTGTGACCCTTCATCAATGTCACTTAATCATCCTTCAGCTTTCTTAATTTGAGTTTTAAGTTCACTAATCGGGACTGAATCTACAGTTCAAAATTCGATCCGAATCACTATGTTCTTACATCGTGTATCGAACACGAGACATTCTTGATTACAAGGCAACGGCGTGTAATCAAAGAGATATTGACCAGTGGTTTAGATCCAACTTTAAACTGTAGGTCCGGTCACGATTAGCCTTAATGAGATAAAGTTACAACAAATTTTAGCGCATTAACTTGTTTAAAACTTATTGGCACCACGGGTTTAGTCGACAGAAATGCCCAGAAAGAAACTCATACTTTTTACTCTAAAATTCGCAACGCAAATGTACTCGTACACCTGCACAGCTAAAAAATAAAATAATAAAAATAAAAAAAAAATGGCAGTGTCAACCACGAAGCTATCCTTACGTAAGAAGGTTGATTCCAATTTTCGAGGGTCCGTAGCGTCAAAACTTGGCTTCAAAGAGAACATGACCACAAGTTTGTCTGTGCTTTGCGGCTACATATAGTTTTCGGAGTACATGGCATTTTAAGCAGGATACAGTTCCTTCCTTTTTCGCTCTCTTTGTAGTACGTCTATCTTGAAGTCTATTGTGCTATCAAAGCTAGGATCTCTAAAACAAGAAGAACCGCCAAAGATAGGAAATATCCGAGGCTAACGAAGTAGAAAACTGAATCTGCATCTTTTCCCAAATCCATTTCCTCCCTTGATATTTTTGCTCTGGTTTTTGCCTTTGTTGTTCATCTGGTGCTTAATTGGATGATCAATTAAATTTCAATCTCGAAAACGTCGCTGCCAAAGAAGCGGCCACAACAAGGCAAGGTGCAAAGGGGAGAGAGATTCTCACGAAGGTCTGCAAACGCCATTTCGTGGTTTCTGGGAACATAATCCGATTGATTTGCCCCTAGGAAGGCTACGCCTGGACGGCCTGCGAGTGACTGCAGCTATGGTTGGTATCGAGACGACATTTCGAAAAGTTTCGGACTCGTCTCGAGTTGCTAATGTCAGTCTCGTCTCAATTTATAAACATCCGTCTCGTTCACGACTCAACTTTCGAGATGTATAGTATGTATAAACAGCAGCGGGTCACCGGTCAAACTTTCTCGGCGTATGAAGGCCAATAAGGCAATAACAACGTCTTTGTATAAAGTATCTTTGGACTCTACAACCTGAATGACAATCAATTTTACGATAGGTTCACAACTGCCATGATGACTTTGTAATTACTATAAACGGAATAAGTGACCACCATAAATAATCATGTACAGTCACCGGCAATAAAAATGGAACACACAGATCCTGAAATACTCGCTTCCCTGCAAGGTGTCGTGTGTTTGCCTAACTCTACGGGGAAAAGTAGCAAATTTTCAATGGGAACTTCTATAGAGTTAGGCAAACACTTGACGCCTCGCATGGAAGAAAGTATTTCAGGATCTAGATGTCTCATTTTTATTGCCGGTGACTGTACATATCCACTTGGTACGCCTCAAGAAGTTGCATAGTTAAGTAAATTTGGTTTAGGAAAGTTTTTCGCATATCATACCAAAGCCTCGAAGGAGACCGAGAGTCGGGGAAACAAAGTCTCGGATCCGCCTTGATTTTACAGACGTCTGTCTCGCCGTCAGTCTCGAATCGATTTATACAGTAATTCTGGACACTTTTTGTAAAATGTTAATTTTTTTAGAATAACTCGAATGTAAAACTATATCCTGTATAGGAAAATTAAACAATTTAAATTTCATCATTCAGTAACTTCAATAATGCATCTGAGTGAATTATTGTAGCCTGATTTTAATTGCTATTGTTATTTTCATCCAACAGAACGCTTGTGTGCGATTCTTGTGTATTAAATCAACTTTGAGCATCACTGTTGTACATCGTTCGCTGACCTCAAGAATCGCTCGCACCTTACTGCAGCTTTGTTAATTGATTATTTGTATATTTATTAGTATTGTTATTGGTATTTTCAACCAACTGAACTCTTTGTTTTCATTCTTTACAACACTTGGCAGCTGACTTTTGTGAAGTGAACATCGTTAGGTACTCTATGTAGTGGAGCGAGTTGAAAAGTGGTAGTGAAATTGCAAGTAATGGATCCTAATACAATAAAACGAGCTGATTGGTCACCAAGTAAAAGGAGTAATACAGTGACACTTCGTAATGAAGGTTATTACTATGAAGAAAGATCAAAAAGGTTGGGTGGTGGTGCTACAAAATCAGGCGTTAGAAAGGTTTGCAAGCGGTATGAAGCAACTGGAAACACAAAAACTGCTCCAAGAAGTGGCAGGAAACCAAAATGAACTGTTCAAGACTATCGTAGAATCTGCCACCTTTCTTTACAAGATCGCCGGCGTACGGCAAAAGATGTTAATGCCATTTTGAGAATTTCTGGAGTAGTAGTTTCTGACCGAACAGTCAGACAAAAAAGTTTCTGAAAATGGTTTACGAGCGAGGGTCGCAAGAAAGAAGCCTTATCTCAACCAAATGCACAGGAAAAAGCGTGTGCAATGGGCGTTAGCACACAGGGAGTGGACACAAGAAGATTGGGGTAAAGTAATTTTGAGCGATGAATGCAAGATCACTTTTGAAGTGATGGTACCAGGTATGTGCGTCGCCGAAAAAGTGAAGACATGATACCTGAGTGCACTACCGCCACTATGAAGCATCCTATCAGTGTCATGGTGTGGGGAAGCATGGCAAGGTATGGTGTTGGGCGCCTAGCAGTGTTAGAAGGCAACATTAATGTCAAAAAATACCAAGAACAGGTCTTACAGGTAAAATTGCTGCCCGCTATTCGTGATTTATTTGGGGGTAACGTTCAGCGGTGCATCTTTCAGCAGGATGGCGCGAGGTGTCACAACGCTGGAATCAATCAGCGATGGTTCAGGGACCATGGTATTACTGTTCTGCCTTGGCCCGGGAACAGTCCCGACCTCAACCCGATTGAGAACTTGTGGTCAAGGCTTAAAGTTTTGGTGGCGCGTCGGAATCCCAGCAACAAGAGGGAGCTGTTAGAGGCCATCGTCTAATCATGGTTTAGAGTGATAATCCCGAAAGATCTCAAGTGTTTGATGGACTCGATGCCACGAAGATTCGAGGCAGTTATCAAATCGAAAGAATATTCCACAAAATATTAACACAACGCATTTACAATAACCATAATGAGTGTGTGCCAAAATTTACTTTTTACTAAATGAACATTTTACAAGTTTTGTTATGCTAAGAACACTTAGTTACATTTTCTGTATAAATATTATTATTACTATTAATTATAATTTAGTGTGGTCACTTTTTGAAACATTGAACATAAAGACATGTTTGTCTATCTCCTGAAGATTTGACTTCAATAAGAACGTAAATTTAAATTAAAATCAAAACTTGTATGTGATTTTCATCATAATTCTCAAAAGTGTCCAGAATTAATGCCATTACTGTACAAGGGCGTTTCGGTCTCGTCTCGTCGGTTTTTAAAAGACCTGCTTTCGCATTTGCTGTTTTACCTGAACTGAAATTGTCCCTGTCAATGATGTCGCAACTGAATCTGTTGCCTCTGACGTCGACGGTCCCGGTGCGGAACTTTATATTACCTTCTCGCTGTCTGAGACAATTATAAAGAGGTAAAAACAGCGAAAGCGAAACTGGGACTGGCGCGGTAGCTCAGTTGGAAAGTTCCTGCTTAGCATAATACCTTAGAAATGGATGAGAAATGGTCAGGACAGCCCACTATTTCAACCGTTTTCTTTTTTCTTTGTTACTTACTTGTTTTCTGATTTTACTTCTGCTTTGAATATAGTACCCTGCTTCGGCTTGCGAGCTCTGGATTTATGGTACCAGACCGACCAGTCACTCGTAAGTCTTAAGTTAGCTAATTTGTGAAACAAGAAATAAACCACTGATATCTAATTTTACCTTGTATTGGAAAAAATACACATTAAAATCCAATAGTCACTACATTTTACAAAACCGTGATATCAACTTTTCTTCTAATGATGTTCTTGTGCCAGAGAATGTGATGTGTGATTATAACGCGACGCCCGGATACAGTTTGATCAATCGCTGGGAACTCGCAACGCGACGTCCGAATGCACTACTCCTAACCGAGGAAATCTTTTCGCGCCGAGAAAGTTAATGTTACTCCTTTTCTGTTACCCACCGCACTGTTCTCGTTCATTTTGCACCACTCACCCCATTGCAACTCTAAGTCTGTGATTGGTCTTTGCATAATCACACTATGCAATGTTATGCCAATAGCATTCAAGCTCTTAACTGCCTAGCGACAGCTTCTATTGCGCCACTATGCAAAACACGTTCACTGTAATCCAACACTCTTCCTACGCACTATTCCTGTTCCTTCAAATCACCCTTTCGTCCTACGTGTGCGTTATTTTACGTGACCCAAAGTAATCGGTCACAATCTGCCCCTCCCTGGGCAAAAATAAAAATTTCGAGTCAAAGGAGGAATTTTTATTTCTGTAGGTTAGTCCTAAATGATCAGTTCTATTTACTTTGGTCACTTGACTTCCTCGGTTGGTTATTCACTTTTTGAACACTCCTCGTATAATCACTACACACGCATCATCATTCCCTATCACCACATTGTGTTGGCAAAATTTATATTTGAATTTGACATTTATTTTATACAGCACAAAATATAAAAGTACAAGAGATAATATAAAAGTACAAGAGATTATACAATATTAGGTAAATCCCTTATTTTCCACCATCCTTTATCCTTTGAAGTAGTACATTGTTTACCTAATAAGAATTAATACATAATAATATATCAAGTTCTTACGAAACACTTTTCTCTAAATACACCAATAATATAACAAATACATAGGAACCTATATTCCAATTTTTATCTAAATATATATATATATTTTTTTTACATACAATAACTCTACAACACCCTTCCTTTCATTACACTTAAAAAAAACCTAACATTCTTATCCTAAAAATTAACCTTTAAACATATTAACATTTATACAAGCAACTACACTACACTTTTCTTTCCTAATCAACTAATTACTAAATATTCTTCGAATTCTCATTGAAAGTTCTAAAACTTAGTACCTTCTAAATCCAAATTAAAAGTATTTTTTCGGTTTTCAAAACCTAGCCTATTACATTGTAACATTCAATTTTTTACAGTACTCAATTTTCTTTTCCCTTGAACATCTCCATAACTTAAGGTTTTCTACATGTTGGTCACTTACCAACTCCTCAGTATCACAATCCAATAGATCAAAAACTCCATTTCTAGTTTGTTTCATACAATAATAAGGCCCTCTAAACAAGTCAAAATATTTAGCAATCTTTTTATCAATTAATGAACTATGCTTATGAGTCTTCAAAAATACTAAATCACCTTCTACAATTTCAGTTCTACCTACTTCTTTTTCAGCATGTTTATCTACAAATTTCTGTCTTTTTTCACAAGTTTTGACTTTCACCATTTTTAGTTTATTACTCCAGTTGACATTAATTTCATTTTCGATTCCAAATGTAGCTTTCAAATTTCCATCAATCTGTTCATTTAAATGTACTGAGACAGGAGCTTCTCCTAAAGTTTCATTTATGGAATAATTCAATAAGTTAACAATTTTACTAACATACAACGGGCAATCTTTATGCATGTCTTCACAATATATTCTTATGAGTCGGTTAATCTCCTGGTGAGCACGTTCTACTAAATTGGTTTTAGGATGATAACTGCTACAGTAATATATCTCAACACCAAACTCTTTCATTTTCTGTTTGAACTGTTTACTAATAAAACAAGATCCTCTATCGCAAATCAATCTTTTCGGTATACCCAAATGAACAAAGTAACAATTAACCAGCTTATCCAGAACTTTTTCTGTAGTAGCGTTTGGTATAGCGTAATCTACTAAATACCTAGAAAACCCATCCAACACTGTTAACAAAAATTTCTCTCTACGAGGCCCAGTAGGCAACTGGCCTTGCAAATCTACAAATACTTGCTCCCTTACGGTATTAATGACATGCATACCCAATTTGGCTTTAACAGGGTGTTTATCTGGTTTAGTTTTAGCACAAATAACACAGTCATTTATCCAATTTCTCACATCCTTTCTCATCCCTCTCCAAACAAATGATTTTATCAGTCTATTTACTACTTTATCAACACCAAAATGTCCACATTGATCATGATAAACCTTAATCACATCCGCTACAAAAAATTTTGGCAAACACAATCTCCAATTTTCCAGAAAATGGTAATTTCTAGTCAACAGAACACCCTCTTCTAGTTTATAAAATTTGTTTACATTTATTATTCTTGATCTCATAACATTTCCCTCTACATTTTCCAAAATACTAATGATTTCACTCAATCTCTCATCTTTTCGTTGCGCCTGTTTTAATTGTTCCTTAGTGTAACGACCCTGCGTGGTCGCCACATTTAACAACCCTGCGAGGTCGCAAAATTATATTTTGTTAAGAAGGTATGGATGAAGAATGCATGCTAAATGTTTAAATGTGTTAACGGATCCACCTCTACGGTTATTAGTTTCGCTTATTATTATTGGACCCTACGTGGTGGCTGTATTCTATAAATGTTAATGGGTCCACCTCTACGTTGATTAACTTCGTGTATTATTAGAGCTGGCGTGGTCGTAGTGTTGTTTTTGTTAAATGTTATCAAATATTGTGACAGGAGAATTAAAGGTTAAAAACCTGAAAAGTGGAATGTGAAATGAAAAAAAATTGTAAATTAGCTCAGCGAGAAGCACTCTTTGAAATCAGTAAGTACTAGGCAGAAAGGCCTGGAGTTCAAATTCTGAGTACAGTGTGAAGGTTTATGACATGAGATTGTTAGCCATTTTTATTGTCATTTTATGCTGTTCAATTTGTTGTTGCAAGTGAGTGGTAAGGGTAAAGGTAAAGATACGTGAGTAAGTGTGCTAAAGGACATCTTTGTGATACGATTATAATAAACTGTTACATATATATATGTATAAACCTGGTTTAGTCTTTCTTTACACCTAGCAAGCCCTGAGATATTTCTGAGTCCTTGTACTACGACTGAATCAGTTAGCACATATGGGTAACTTTTGCCGACCACCCAACTGCAGTGTTTAGCGTGTTGAACGCAGCCAGTACCAGTACTCCTGCGCCTTGGTGCTGGGCACTGCGTGGGTGGACGTTGCATAAAGTTTTGGCGTCTTAACGTGGGGCCAGAGAGATTGTAAAGACTGAAACCAGCAAGCCAGTGGGAGCCTTTTAGCTACAAGGACTAGAAAGGGCTCATAAGTGTCAGTGCTGGTGTTCTTCCAAAGAATTCACGAAGGTGAAGATATAGTGTCGGTAGTGGAAGAAACCATAGACGGTGTGCCAAAATGGAAAGGGATGCGTCAAGCATGAGCTTAAGAAGCAGAGGGAGGAAAACCGTAGATGAAGAAACTGGGTTCGGATGCTGTGAGGATACCGGAGGAGAGAGGGAGTCTTTCCAGTGTTGCCAATGTCTACAGAAGTTTCATTGGAAATGTGAGGGGCAAGAAGAGACCTCAGTCTCCACTGCAGAGTCCAGATGCAAGACTTGCTCATCGGTACCCTTGATGGTTTTAGGACAAGAACCAAGTGCTCCTAGTACGACCCCATCAGACCATTGGTTATTAGAATGGCTGATGAGAGATAAAGAAGAGAGAAAGAAAGAAAAAGCGGAGGAGGAGAAGCAGAGAAAGAAAGATATGGCTCAATTAGAGAAAGCTAGAAAGAAAGAGAAAGCAGAAGAAGAAGCTAAAAGAAAACTAGAGACACAAGAATTTAGGTCGCTAATAGAGTCTCTAGAAGAGAAGAGAGAAATGGAAAAACGTGAAGCAGAAGAGAAAAGAGAAATGGAAAAACGAGAAGCAGAAGAGAAGAGAGAAAGAGAATTAGAGACTCTCCATGCCTTAGTTCAAGGTCAAGAAGAGAGGAGACAGCAAGAAGCTGAAAGAAGCAGAACAGAGATGCGAACACTGTTCTCCCAACATAAGACAGACCAGTTAGAAAGTCTTAGGGAGGAATTAGATAAAATTAGGATCTCTTGTCAGCTGGAAGTAGTGAAAGTAGTGGAAGAACAATTAGAACCTTTAGCTGTCTGGCGTGGTGAAATGGAGCAAGAGCAGGAACAAATGAAGAAAAATTTAGAGGTCTGTCTGCAATTGGTAGCTCAGTCTACGACGGAAAATGGAAGTGAAGAACCAGAGAGAGTTAAGCAGATAGAAGCATCTATAGAAACCATTAGTTCAGCAGTAAAGACTCTGAGTGAGCAGACCGTAGTTATGGAGAAGGCTGTCCAAGAACAGAAAGTAGCTGCAGAAACGATGGCTAAAGCAACCGGCGAAAAGGTGAACTCTCTTCGCGGAGAGACACAGAAATTGGAGGTATTTCTTCGGCAAGAAATACAGGAGCAGACTGGGTCTATGGTCAGAAGAGTAGGCGAACTGCAAGATAAAATTGAACGGTTGCAGCTACAACCGGGAGTGCTTTCTGATGTTCTCCCAGATTCCATTGAACGAAATAGAAGTCTGAATCCTGAAGCAGCCTCTTATGAACCTCCTAGAGTGGTGCAGAATCCTTTCTATATGGGAACCATTCAATCGGATAAGCGTAAGCGGCCTAGAGAAGCAGATAGTTCCGACGGGACATCTCCTCGGCGAAGAACCGAATTTAAGATGCCTAGAATGTCTGACATCGCACACATCCCCAAGTTCAAGGGTGATATCGAAGCTCAGTCAGCTGAGAAATATCTTCGTGAGCTCAATGTAAGCTTCGAGCTCATGCAAGTGCCTGACAATTACAGACTCGAATTGCTACCTAGAGTATTCACAGGTAAAGCTGAACATTGGCTGGCTGGTAACATAGACAGTTTTGTTAGCTATGCTGATTTCTGCATAAAGTTTAAAGAAGAGTTTGCCTCCGAGAAGGCTAAGCAGAGACAATTAACAGCTGTAAGAAATAGAAGATATTCCCGTCCAGTACATGAAAATATGGAGAGCTTCGCTTGGAGCATTTACGCCGCCTATAGGAATCTAAGTGACAACTTCAGCGAGAGCGAGGTGCTGAATTTAATCATAGGTCAGTTACCTTATAGAACTCGAAATCTCTGCCTTGCGCACTCTCCCCGAACAGTTGACGAATTGACCAGTTTCCTCAAGGACTTTGAAATATATGATGATCCCGACTACTGGAGAAATAAAGAGGACTTCAAAGGTAAAGAACTTCCCCATAAGAATTTCAAAGTGCGAAGCATTGAGACCAAGGGTGACACTAAACCTGAAAACTCTTGGAGCGCTCGGAATTTTAATAGATTTGGACGTAACAGAGGACTGAACCATAACCAGAATGGTCGATGGGAATCTTATCGACCAAATCGAGGGCCAGATCGCAGATTTCCCGATTGGAGGAGGAACAATCAGGGACGCAGTAGTCCTAATTCTCCTAGGCGATCCTCGCCTAGAGATTCGGGACCAAGGGGAAGACAGTCACCCTCCAGAGAAGTTATGACCTCTGAGCAGGAGGGAGCCCTAGAAACAACCCGGGACTTCTTGCATAATCAAAGGTCTCAATCCTGCCAAACAAACGTGATCCTTGTCTAGGTGCTTCGTTCCCATTTAGGCAAGGGGCCTCGGAGGAGCGACCTGAAACAACTATCCATGAACTAAAGGTTAACTTTCAACTAACTGAAACAGAAGAAGTAAAATTACAGAGTGAACTGAAATCCGCAAGGGAATCGAGGATTAGATATAAATCACCAGCAGTGGCTGCAAAGTTAATAGATATACCAGTGACTTGTGTAATAGATACTGGGAGCGAATGCTCTATTTTAAGTTATGAAGTTTGGACTAAGTTAAAGGAACAAATTCCAGGTATTCAAGTGCAGAAGGTTCCAGAGATAAGATTGGTGGATTTTTCTGGGAGCCATAGGAAGCGTGTCTTTGGCAGCAGACGTGTGGAACTGGAGATTGAAGGTATGGTGTTCAGTACTGAAGTTTTTATATTGAGAGGGTTTGTTACAGATCTTCTTTTGGGCATGCCGTTCTTGAAGCAGCACGAGGCCGAGATAAATTTCAGAAGAAACTCGGTAAAATTGTATTTTGGAAAAACTCCGGATCAAGATGTAGGGAATCCACTGGATGTTGAAATTGTGCGGTACATCCAAAAGGTCCATGAAGGAGACGAAGAGTGGATGTATAAACCGACAGACCTCAAGGAGAAGGTCGAAACTATAGACATTCTGAATGATTCCCAGAAACAGGAGTTGCTGCAAGTGCTGAATCAATATATAGCAGTGTTCTCAGAGAAGCCCGGTACCATGGAAAGTGCAGAATGTGAGATCCTTTTAAAAAGTACCGAACCAGTTCATCGCCCGCCATATCCAGTGCCGCTCTCGAAAAGGGCCGCTCTAGAAAAAGAACTCAGCTTGTGGAAAAGCTGGAACATTATTCAACCATCGGTATCACCATATCTAAATCCATTACTAGTGGTGGATAAGCCCGATGGTAGTGTAAGACCGTGCCTGGATTTTCGACTATTAAATGCTATTATGATTGTTCCTAAAAGCTCAGTGCCACCTATTGATGAGTCATTGCAGAGATTTAAACAAGCCCAGTATTTTTCGAGTTTAGATCTAGCTTCAGGCTATTTACAGATTCCTTTGAAACCAGAATGCCGAAAATACACTGCTTTTTCGTACAAAGGTCGCCAGTACGAATTCTTGAAGATGCCTTACGGCTTATCTAATGCTGTGTCTACCTTTGTGTCAGTTATGCATACAGTTTTTGGACCTGAAACTGAAAGTTATCTGACAGTGTACATAGACGATATTCTGATTTTTGATGTGGATTTCGATAGCCATATCCAACATATAGAAGAGGTGCTCCATAGATTAGAAGAGGTTGGACTTAAGGTGAAACTTCGAAAATGTAACTTTGCTAAAGGTGACTTGGTTCTTGTCAGGAACCATAAGCTGAGTTCAAGAAGGAATAAGACAATCGCCAAGCTATTTGAGGTGTTTATTGGTCCCTATGTCGCTACGGATGTTCGAAGCAACACTGCCCTGCTGTTGAACCCGACGACCAAGAACCCAGTCGACAGAGTCAACTTCGACAACCTTCGCCTTTACAGATGTTCTCCGGAGCGAAGAAGAGAAGTAGTAGGGGAAGAAGAGGACCAAGTGACTGAAGTGTAGAAGAGACAGAGACTCTTACCAGTTTGATCTTTAATATTTCCAGTAAAATTTTTCCAGAAATTGTAAGTTTTAAATTTCTACCAAAATTTTTGCCCGAGGAAGGGGCGTATGTAACGACCCTGCGTGGTCGCCACATTTAACAACCCTGCGAGGTCGCAAAATTATATTTTGTTAAGAAGGTATGGATGAAGAATGCATGCTAAATGTTTAAATGTGTTAACGGATCCACCTCTACGGTTATTAGTTTCGCTTATTATTATTGGACCCTACGTGGTGGCTGTATTCTATAAATGTTAATGGGTCCACCTCTACGTTGATTAACTTCGTGTATTATTAGAGCTGGCGTGGTCGTAGTGTTGTTTTTGTTAAATGTTATCAAATATTGTGACAGGAGAATTAAAGGTTAAAAACCTGAAAAGTGGAATGTGAAATGAAAAAAAATTGTAAATTAGCTCAGCGAGAAGCACTCTTTGAAATCAGTAAGTACTAGGCAGAAAGGCCTGGAGTTCAAATTCTGAGTACAGTGTGAAGGTTTATGACATGAGATTGTTAGCCATTTTTATTGTCATTTTATGCTGTTCAATTTGTTGTTGCAAGTGAGTGGTAAGGGTAAAGGTAAAGATACGTGAGTAAGTGTGCTAAAGGACATCTTTGTGATACGATTATAATAAACTGTTACATATATATATGTATAAACCTGGTTTAGTCTTCCTTTACACCTAGCAAGCCCTGAGATATTTCTGAGTCCTTGTACTACGACTGAATCAGTTAGCACATATGGGTAACTTTTGCCGACCACCCAACTGCAGTGTTTAGCGTGTTGAACGCAGCCAGTACCAGTACTCCTGCGCCTTGGTGCTGGGCACTGCGTGGGTGGACGTTGCATTAGAAAAAGGTAAATTTTCAAGTTTCAGGTTACCAATTGTGTTAACAAACACTTTTTCTATTTCCAATTCCGGGTTGTTTCTTGACAATAAATCAGATAAATTATTTTCCACTCCTCTAACATAAGTTACTTTAAATTTGTGTTTTCCTAATTCTAACGACCATCTACACAATCGCAGATTCCAGTGTTTAGCGGAATTCAGCCATTGTAGTGCTTTGTGATCAGTTAAAATTTCAAACTCCAGACCTGATATATACATTTCAAATTTCTTTATGCAAAATAACACTGCTAGACATTCTAATTCAGTAATGCTGTAATTTTGTTCAGCTTTAGTCAATTTTCTACTTACATAGTGTATCACCTTCTTACATTCACCCTCCATTTGAAACAAATAACTACCAATAGCGACTGAAGATGCATCACAACTAATGTAGAATTTTTTGTTAAAGTTAGGGTGACATAACATGGTTTCATTAGCAATTACCGCTTTCATTTTATCGAAACTTGCTTGTTCTATGGCTCCCCATTGCCATTTCTTATTTTTATGCAACAAATCAGCTATAGGAGCTATAATATTGGAAAAATTAGGTACAAATCTCTTCAACCATGTGAAACTTCCCAGTAACTTCTGTATCTCCTTTTTGTTTCTAGGTTCTTGCAATTCTAAAATGCTTTTTACTTTTTCAAGATTGGCCCTCACACCAGAACCAGAGATAAGGTGTCCTAAGAACATAACTTCCTTCTTACAAAATTCTGTTTTTCTTAACTTAACTGTCATTCCAGCTTCGTGCAATTTTTTCAATACAATTTGCAAATGTTTTACATGATCTTCAAAAGTACTATCAAAAATTAATAAATCGTCAACATATATTATACAAAATTCTGACACATTTCCCAAAACATGATTCAAAGCACTAGTAAAGGCAGAAACGCCTGTCGTAATTCCAAAAGGTAATTTCTTAAATTTGTACATTTTCCCCTCAAAAATAAAAGCCGTACATGCCTTACTATTTTCTGTAAGTGGTACCTGAAAATAACCTGCCGACAGATCAAGAGAGGTAAAATACGTCTTTCCATTGAAATTTAACAAAATCTCGTCTAATTTAATTACTCTGTTTTGTTCTAGTCTTATCTTTTGATTGGTTGCACGAAAATCTACCACAACTTTTTTTCATCACTTCGAGGCTTAGGCACTACCAAAAGTGGATTTAAATATGGTGAGTGACCTAATTCTACAATATCATCTTTCTGCCACTGCTCAATTTGTCCTCTCACTTCATTTTTCAATGCAAAAGGTACAGAATAGAATTTTCCCACAACTGGTTCATCGTCTATTAACTTGATGTCATATGTAAACTTATTACAAGTGCCCGGTCTATCAGAAAAAACATCTATTAGAGGAGACAATGCATCCAACAACTCCATCTTTTGTTTACTAGTTAATTCTTCAGAAAATTGTATTCGTTCACGCAAATCATTCACTGTAGCATCTCTTTGGTCTTTAACTTTCGTAGTTAGCAACACTTCAGCTCTCTCAGTATATTTCAAACAATCATCTGTCTCCACTTGTACGCGACTCACATTGGCTTCATTTTCACATTCTTCCTCTTCATACTGTGTGGGTAAAAACTTAATAACGTTTCTTCCAACTTCTGTATTAAAAAACATCTTCTTTTCTTGAAAGTCTAACACCCCTTCTATCGTAAACAAAAAATCGCTTCCTAATATCACTGGTAGATTTAGATCTTTAACCACTACAAACTCCATCAATAATTCAGCTCCTTCCAGGTTAAGTATAGTGACTGTTTTTCCTAGCACCCTAGATTTATTTTTTCCTGTGTAGTCAATCAAAATTAAATTATCTACTTTTGTTAATGAAGGTCTTGTCACCTCAGATGTGACCTTTTTCCATGTCTTCTCGGACATTATCGAAATCATACTTCCGGTGTCTACTAAGCATGTCAATTGAAGTTTATTGACCTCAGCTTTCACGCAGACTGAATGTTTAATCTTTCTTCTGTTAGCCGAACTATTCAAAATTTCTTCATTAAATGCACTATCTTCATCCACTAAATCTTCATACCACCTCACGTCAATTTCACACACTTGTAATAAACTCTTTTCTAAAAGCATTACAAATTCTCTCATTGCTAGTTCATTCCAATACACCAAGTCTTGTCGATAATTATAACCATTTCCCATCGTCTTCTCATATTTATCTAAGTTAATTTCTCCGTTATCCTTCAAAAACAAACTATCTAGGCTGAGCACTTGAACTTTTTCTCTTTTTCCCAACTCTTTAATCACTCTATTAAAGAATGTAAGTTTTTCCAATGATCATTCGCCACTGCAGGCACAGGAGGAACCGTACACAAAACAATCTCTTCACTCTTATTCTCCAATAAGTCTACTAACTCTACGTAGGATTTCTTAAAATCTTCCTTTTTTCCTCTTTTTAAGACATCATTTGTACCTATTAAAAGTAACACTTTATCGAACTTCATGCTATGTTCTATTTTCCTTAATTTTTGTAACAAGTCATCAACTTTACACCCACTCTCACACAAACCGACATATCTTCTTCCTTCTCCGTTAAATTTCACTGATCTGTTTAACACAACGTTCGCAAATCTCACTAATTGACTGTCTCCCATCAATTCATAATCTTCAAGTACACATTTTTTCTCAACTTTCTCCACTGCTGTTCTTTGTATACTATTCTTGCACTGATTAGCACTAAAACTCACTTTATTATCTTCTTCTTTAAACTTATTCAGAGTTTCATCTTCCACTGATTTCTTTGATTCGAAGTCAACTATAGTTGGTGAGGTGCAACTATTTCTTTTACTTCCATTTTCCAGTTTATTTAGTAAAATACGAAGACTATTCCCGACTTTCTCAAAATTAGGAATACATTCACTACACAAATCACTAGGAGACAATTCCTTATTGTTAACTTCCTCCAAAAATGTTTTCAACTCACCTATTTTAGTTACTAACTTCTCCCTCAATGGAGGCTCATGAACTTCAGCTTTCACAACTAATATATTATTCATTTCTTTCTCGGGGTTATTTTTACTATTTTTTACTACATCACTGTAAAGAAACGTTTGATTTACTATCGCCTGTCCGTTATCAGTTGTATTTTCGGTTCTTATTTTATCAGTCACTATCCGAGAAAAATCACGTGACTCTTCCATTACTAGTTTTTTGAACTAGTACGGTTTGCGGTAGAGTTATTAAAACCTTGGCCATTAACCGGTACATTTCTAGAAATTTCATTTCCTTCCCTATTTGCTAAACTATTTCTAGTTTGATCTTCCTGTCTTCTCTCAAAGTATTCATTTCTTCGAGGTGTCGGCGAGAAACGAGCTTGCTGTGCAAATCGCCCTTGGTCAGGAAATGGCGCTGTTCTAACATTAGTAGTCACACTTCCATTATTTCCCAGTGGAGTTATTCTATTTTGTCCATAAAAATTTCTAGTGTTTCTTTTGACTTCTACGTTCCTCACAGCATATCTCCCTTCATTCTGCCTGGCTCCTCTCACTTCACCTCTTCTTTCTTCTGTCATTCTTTGTCCTGAGGTTTTCTGTCCAGCCCACAAAATTTCATGCCTTCTTATAATGTCTGCGGCCGAATTCAAAGTTTTGCATTTTGCTGCCAGCAACATTTCTCTTAGTCTAAAAGGTAACTGATTAGCGACCAAACTAACACACTTGTCTTCTGAAAGTGAAGATTGTAGCAATTTCAACTGTCTCACATTATCCCAGTAGAATTCTTCCATCGCTTTTCCACGCCCAGGTATAAATTTTTGCGTTAATATCTCTGTCAATTTTGTAGATTTCACATCTTCAGATTCAAACTTCCTTAAGAACTTCTTTTTGAAGTGCTCATAATCACTGTACTTAGACTTAGTTTCTAAGAACCATAACTTTGCTGTCTTAGTTAACACAAAAGGAAGTACATGTAAATACTGATATTCCTTCACTCCCATTAAAGTTAAACTTTCCTCGAGATCTTGCAAGAATTCAGACGGTAGCAAGTCGTCCATTTCACCCGAGAACTTTTTCAACTTTGTTATATCACTATATTAGATAGGACTCTCCTTTACTTTCTCTTGCTTTCTCTTTTCCTTTCTTCTATTTCTTTGTTCCTTCCTTCGAGACGTCTTATTATAGGAATCGGAGTCCTCTGAGCTGGCACTCGTGGAAATACGTATCTTACTCCTAGCACCTTTCTTCAAACTTTCTTCATCACTTTCATCACTAGGAGACGACTCGCTTTCTCCGTCACTATCACTCACTCTTTCTTTCTTAATCACCCTTCGTAGTGGTAGTTTAACAACACTTCCCCTAGACGTTTCTACACTACGTCTATCTCTACGACCCCTACTTTCACTATTTTCACCGGCAAATTTCAAAACTTTCTCTACACTTTCATCCGTCATTTCTTCATTTCTCTCAAAAACTAACCCTTTAAAACGCTTCACTTCTTCCTCAAGAGCATCGATTCTATTATGTGTTTCTCTCTTACTTTCTTCCAATTTCTTTTCAAACACCTCTACACTTTCTTCGTTATTTCTTTCTAACAAAAGTATTCTTCTTGAAATAACCTGAACCTCTTTCTCTATCTCTCTTTGTTTCACTTTCAACAATTCATTTTCACTTCGCAGAGTATCACATTTCAATTCAAGGTCACCTCTATTTATTTTACACTTATTCTTAACATTACTCAATCCTTCCACTTGTATCTCTAATTTTCCTTCCGACTTTGCCACTGCAATTCCCATTTCTTTCTTCATCTCTTCATGCGCCTCGTTACACCATTCACGATGCAACCGCAACTCTTCCTAACACATTCCACACTAACTATTTTACTTTCTAACACTTGAAAACGCTCGATCATTTCACTCTTATCTTCTTCACTTTGTTTCACCATACATTCTAACTTCTCGTCTTGTTTTTCAAATTTCGCATCCATTTTCTCGGAGTTCACTAACAACCGTCGGAGCATTTCCATCACATTTGCATTACTCATATCATCCCTTTTCTGATCTTCCGACACTACATCCTCCCCCCCGGATTCATTTTTCTCCGCGCCACTGCACTTTGCACATCTAAACACTTTTTCCTTCTCATTCACAAAAGACTCGAACTCAACATCAGTCATACTTTCACATGATTTATGCTTCCAAAGTTTACACTCGCTACATTCTATGCTTCCATCTTCGCTCAGCATCTTGCCACAACAATCTAAAGTAATGTCCCAGTTAACTTCAGGGGCGTCGTCTCTTAATTTAGGGGCAACAGACTTTCTTCTAGCCATTTCTTTTTAATTAAACACAGCACCACAACACGCAGGACAAAAAAAAAACATATCGCTCTCCTGGCTAGTCGATGCACAACGTCACTTTTCCTCCAGCTGTGATCGAGCACAACAAGGTCAACACAGATATAAACAATCAAAACTACTTACCTCCTCTCAAACACAACACAGTTTATCCAACTCGCTAGGAAATGTAAGGCTCTTCCCCGAAGAATTTGGAAAATTTAGAAGTAAATTTAGGATAATTTAGAATTTAGAAATTTAGTGAGATTAAAACTAACTTTCCCGGGTTTAAAAGGCACCAATTTCAACCGTTTTCTTTTTTCTTTGTTACTTACTTGTTTTCTGATTTTACTTCTGCTTTGAATATAGTACCCTGCTTCGGCTTGCGAGCTCTGGATTTATGGTACCAGACCGACCAGTCACTCGTAAGTCTTAAGTTAGCTAATTTGTGAAACAAGAAATAAACCACTGATATCTAATTTTACCTTGTATTGGAAAAAATACACATTAAAATCCAATAGTCACTACATTTTACAAAACCGTGATATCAACTTTTCTTCTAATGATGTTCTTGTGCCAGAGAATGTGATGTGTGATTATAACGCGACGCCCGGATACAGTTTGATCAATCGCTGGGAACTCGCAACGCGACGTCCGAATGCACTACTCCTAACCGAGGAAATCTTTTCGCGCCGAGAAAGTTAATGTTACTCCTTTTCTGTTACCCACCGCACTGTTCTCGTTCATTTTGCACCACTCACCCCATTGCAACTCTAAGTCTGTGATTGGTCTTTGCATAATCACACTATGCAATGTTATGCCAATAGCATTCAAGCTCTTAACTGCCTAGCGACAGCTTCTATTGCGCCACTATGCAAAACACGTTCACTGTAATCCAACACTCTTCCTACGCACTATTCCTGTTCCTTCAAATCACCCTTTCGTCCTACGTGTGCGTTATTTTACGTGACCCAAAGTAATCGGTCACACTATGGCGCAACGGATTCAGGGTTCGAATCCTGGGCAAGACATGGATGTTTGAGCTTGTCCTGTTCAAATTAAATGTGAATAATAGCAAACACCAGAAATTAAAAGTAAGATGGGAGGATATTTTTCTAAAAAGCTGGCAGAGCAATGGCACGTTATGCAAGAGACACGAATTGAAACCAGTCGCTTAAATTTCTAAGCAATACATCTCCTGTGAGTGTGCCAAATTATACAGGCTGGAAAGAAGTTGTTTTGGAAATGTGGTCCATTAGTTATAAACTTTGGTGTGGTTGGTTTCAAATAAATACACACAATTTTAGTTTCATCCTCCGAAACAGAAGGATGTTAGGTTCTAAGAGCAGTCCAGGCGTGCTCGTCTTCAATTGAATGCGAATAACAACACGAGAAAACAATTTCAGAAACATGAGCGCTCACAACCGCAAATTTCCCTCTGATCATGAAAAGGTCGCTGACTTTTCTGCAACGGGGTCACATGCAAAACTTCTCTCCTTCCATCACTCCCCCTTTTTTCAGCAACGTAAATTGTTCTCGGACGAACGATCACAGAGGGGGCGCTGAAGGGACTCTTCCCCCTTGTATATTTTCGCACTAACTTAGGCGGATAATTAAGAGTTAATCAACTTGTTAGTTGCGGTTGCAGAATTTTCTCCTGCTTCCGATACTTCCTTCTCTCCTACAATTTTCCACTTCATACTTTCTGCATGAGCTCATTTTATTCCCCGCGCTTAAACATCACTTCCGGGCATCAACCACGGCTAACTTTCATAACGCTGAAGAGACTGCGGTTCATAGTGCAGCACATCTACACGTACCCACAATAAAGAATCGCGGTTTTCTGCTCATTTACTGGTGCATACATGCAACTGGAACCCGCGTCCAATAAACAAGAAGCACAACTCGTAACAGAAAAAGCAGTGTTGCCAAAAAAAGAACAACGTTTTCCTACAAAGCTGATAAACAGGGAACGGATTTATATGTAAATACATATTTAAGTATGAAGCTAAAATCCGCCGCCCACCGTGGCGGAGTGGTTAGCAGATCGCGCTACGACGCGAGGGGTTCCGGGTTCGAATCCAGGTTTGGGCATGGATGTTTGTGAGTGTCCATTCATCAATTTCATCCCATCATTATTCATCCCATCTTCGCAAATTAGCCAAAAATGGCACAAAAGCGAAGTAAAATAAAGCAAATCAATGAAGCTGAAATCAGTCATATTTTGTAATATCTTTTCGCATCATGGCATGTAGACTCGAAAAATTCAGTTTTCATTTTCCATATTTGAACATGAGGTTCTCGCTTATACTGTACACATTTTAGTTATTTTTATATATATTTCCATATTTAACAACATTTCTCAAAATATATTCCATATTCGCGGAATAACTAGTCTCAGTGTGACCTTAAGACTTGGTTGAATTTCTTGCGAATACCGAAGCGACGTTAAACAAACGAAAGTTTACGACCTTTTTAATACCCTCCAATTGCCATAATTACTAGTTTTTCTCTCATCGGAACAATAGGCTATATTTTAAATTTTGCACCTCCCAACTCTTTGCTTTTGCCGTTGTAAAATACTTGAAATTCCTGTTTATTTACAATTGTTGTCAACAACAGAAAATGAGGACAACGGGATTTGCTTCTGGTTTCTCGTCAAGACAGTTACGGTAATAGTTCAATTCCAAGAGAAGCACAATCAATTGTTTTACAACTCAAGTGTTACGTACGTAGACTTAGATTATTAAAAGGTAAATTTTTACAATTTTAAGTCTATATTGTACTTCATATTTTGGTGAAAACGACTAAATATGTATTTACATATTTATCACATTTTTACTATATATAAATCCGATCCCTGCTGATAAAATTGTGGCTCTTTGTCATGAGTAATGAAAGTTGGCAATGCAGACGAAATTCACCCGACCCAAAAGGGAAATTGTACGAAACAAATTACTTTATTTATTACTGCAGCACATGGACATTAAACATAAAATACTGGACTATTTAAGACAGAATAAAGTACAATTTAATAAAAGATTCAATGAAATTAGGTCTTTCCAGCGACATCGCTGGGTAGTAGCAGGATATATACTAGGTCATTCAAATATGACCGAAATATGACCGGGACAGTTTTTTTTTTTAACCAGATCCCTTATTGTCAAATACTTATTTGCACATGTCACCCTTCAGAGTACTCCCCTCCATAGTCCACACATTTTTTCCAACGTTCTGGAAGCATCTCAATGCCCATTTCATAAACGTTTTTCGGTTGGCTGCGTATCCACTCCCGAACACTGCCGATGACGGCGTCGTTATCCGCAAACCTCATGCCTTCCAAGTCTGATTTAAGCCTTCCAAACAGGTAGAAAACACTTGGGGCCAAATCGGGACTGTATGGCGGGTGTGGCAGGAGGTCCCATTTCAATTTGCTGAGGGTTGCCACAGTTGTTGTGGCTGTATGAAGGAAGGGTACCTACCAGCTCTCCACCTCTCTTCGGATCTTTTCCTTCACATCGGTTGTCAGGAGTTCTGAGTAATAAGCTGCAGTGACTGTTCTGGAATCTGTAAGAAAGTCAACATGGATAACCCCCTGCCAGTCCCAAAAAAAACGTTGCATCACTTTTCCTACCGAACGGGTCCTCCGCGCTATCTTGGGTCTGGGTGACGGATGTTCGCGGCCGACTATCATGCGGTTCATTCTCCACGCGCTCTCTTCCCTCTCTGAAGTACTTACACCACTCAAACACACGGGTTCGTGAGAGACACTCTTCCCCATACTATTGTTTGAGTCTGCAAAATTTCAGATGGCTTGCTACACGTTTTCTCCAACGAGAAATTCTATTACAATGTGTTGTTTCACGCTCCGCGGCACCTTCTGTTCGCTCATCACTCTAGCAACACTCAGACACGACTGAGCAGGTTCTAACCTGCGCGGGAGGGAGGGTGGGGGTTGTGGCTCTATTCTTACAAAAACGCACAGCTGCGGCGCATGGCACGTTGTTTGGGAATTTTTTTTAAAAAAATCAGTCCCATTATCAGTCATATTTGAATGACCTAGTACTTTGATGGAAGTTATGCATGAAGAGTTCCTATTGCAATTAATGTGTTCTTCCGTATCATAAATACAACTATCGTCTTTAGGTTTAGAAGTCTTGCAGATATTACAGAGAGAAGTCTAATTTTAAGAAATCCCTTTCTATCTGGAATCAATGAGGCCGAATATATCTCGGGGCGTAATCCAATATCACCTTTCGCAAAGAGATTGAGGTGTCTCCCGGACGGGAAGGGTCTTATCTTCCGGGACTTCAATGATGCGGAAATCAAATTTCATTGAGTTATGGCCCCAAGATGGCGTACATTTCAGGAGCCAGAATTCACCATAACTCACGTGGATAGCAAACAAAAAGTTCGTTCGTTCTTTGATTGTAGAGAATTTAAATGAGGTGTCTTTGGACTGCAGAGGCAGCAAAGTAAAAAAGATGAAAACGTGCAGAAACGATGTCTGAGAGAAGATTTGTACTGTCTTGATATTGTAGGAACAATGTATACCTTGGTCGAGGGATTTGAATTTCATGAAGGAGCACACAAAGAACATGCCATGTCCACGCTGGGATTCGAACGTGGGACTACTGGTGTCGTAGGGCGCTGTGCTCAACAGACCGCCACGGTGGAAGTATCAGATGTGATCACCGATGATATGGGATTATTGCAACTAGAGAGAAACGTACAATTGTAGAATTGCAATATTAATGTCAAACGGGGTAACTTCGTCTTTGAGGGTAACTTCGTCATGAGTATTACACGTGTGAGGCATGTGAAGATGATGACTGATTGAATTGTCTATGTTTTGTACCGAAACACCTTGCTCCTTGTTTCCTTATGATACATGTGCTGAACTTGTTTTGTTTTCAAACACGTTGTAAGATTTCAATGTTTAAAAACCAACAAAAAGTTAAAATAAAATAAGAATAAAAGGCACACAAACGTCACTACTTAGACGAGAGGATATAGATTTTGCAATTCATACCATTTTGCGTCACGATCTTACCTCTTCATGGGGGTAATTTTGACCTGCTAGGAACGTGAGCAGAGATGACGACGTTACCCCATTTTCTGGGGTAACTTTGTCACGAAATGCTGACGTATTTGCCCCCACTCCTAATATTTTGGAATTTCTTTGATATTCGTTCAGTACATTTGTAAAGGACAAAGTGTTCCTCGCGTATAATTTTCGTGTTGTCGCTCGCCACGGATTTTGCAGGGCACATTAAAACATGCCAAAATCTGTACGAAGTTACCCCCGCCCCCCCGTTTGACAGTTGGCATACAGCATAGTGCATATTATTTACATTCATTCCTCGGAAGCATTCGAACGAATAGTAAGTACTCTGTTCCACAAATTAACAAAGTTTTCAAATTTCCTTTAATTTTTGTTATAGCAGCACCATTGAACAGCAATGATATGTTTTTATAAATTATTATTATTATTATAAAGAACATGTCTAAATTTGAATCAACCAAAAAAATGAGACATTCTCGCATCACGAATGACGAATGCTTCGGGAGAAGAATTAAATGGAATGGATTGTACCGACTGAATCAGGATGTCTGGTAGCCTTGCATCAATTATTGGTTATCAACCAAAACTACCCAATATTGCAAACGCAGACTTGTGGAGTCTGCCTCTCTCCACAACACACCCATTCGTTGATGCAAGGACAAAATCGTTTTTTTTTTCCAAATTTAAAAATAGTTGATGTTAGTTTCGTAGCTTTTTATAGATTCAAATTTAAATATTTCACTGCTCGAGGGAGGGAGGGGGGCGGTTGGCACCTTGACCCCTCCTCCGGGTACGGGCCTGGTTGACACTGATTTCAGATGTCCAAACCAAACTCTCTCCTGTAAATGTAGTCGGGAAATTTGAATTTAGAACTCACATTGAAACCGAAAACCAAAGCAAGTTTCGAAGAATTCGAACTAGGGTGGTTTGTTTAACGAGGACAAAAAAGCATCGGAAGCGACCATCTCAAACGAAGGTCCAATCTCAATTAAGCCGAGACAACCTCGCGGGCTGCGTTAATTACTCACCCATTACGGAGTCCTTGGAAACCCATTAAATCCTTCCCCTTCTAATTTTCCGCCAGAAAAGAAAATTACCTAGACCTACGTAAGCCTTTTCTTTGGAACGCAGAAAAACTTAGCGTGACGTACATTTACTAATCCGAGATCACCTGTATTTGATACGCCCGCAGGTGGCCCAAATTAGCTCACGTGGCTTCTCCAATTCTATTTTCCCGGAAAACAAGGGAAGCTCACTTTTCTTAAACAAAAATAGAACAATTCTATCATTAATTCAGTTAAGTTCCAGCACTGTAACAAGTTACGTAAAATGTATTACGTTCTACCTTTAAAAATTCAACATTCTGCGGCCTCCCCGATGGCGCAGTGGCAGCGTGGTCGCCTTGTAATCAAGAGGTCCCGGGTTCGATACCCGGTGCAGGCACATAGTGGTTCGGATCCCACTTTAAACTGTAGGTCCAGCCACGATTAGCCTTACTGCACAAAGTGGACTTAAAACACCAACTCAATCAATCAACATTAATTCACAAAAACGAATCGCAGTAGTTTTGTTTTTCATGTGGTCTCGGTGCTGTGGCTGAAATGAGAATTAAACAAGGTGTCTGTAATCGTGTGCAATGCTATACCCAGACGCACACCCATGTATGATACATACGTATATAAGCCTATGATGCAGTACCGAGACATATTAGGAAAAACTCAAATTTTTATTTGAGCATTTATAATCCACAAAGATAACTAATAATTATGAATTGCAGTTGTGCGCACCTCGTATATTTGAAAACAACCGTTATATTTATATTACCGTTAACTATGTAGTAGTCAAAGCTTTAAAAACTGTCACGGTCATTCTTACGGTTCGCAGAGGAAATTGACGGTTGTAGACCGTTATTTCTCAAGGAAACTTACAACAGGGTACCACCGAAAGTGTGAGAATAATGAAACAGAAATGCGCAAGTTTTATATCCGAAAGAAAACATGTTTCATTTTATATTTATTTAGCGTCACTTTTCTGTCACTTTTAGGCTGATCACGACGATGAGGATCAGTGATATGATGAAACTGATGAGCTACAAAGAACACCCATGCCCAAGTGTGGATTCCAACCTGGGACCGCTGGCGTCGTATCGCGCTGCGCTAACCACTCCGCCGCGGAGGTCGGAATTTAAAACTTGCCATTCTATTAGACGAGACGCTGCCTTTTTGACCCTTCGAGAAAGAAACGAGAACGGGACAGATCTTTGTAAAATTCAAACGAGGAGAGACAGTGTCCAAGAGTCTCGGTCTCGTTGAGACTTCCATAGTTAGAATGCACGGTACTTGGAAATTCTACTGAAAGTAGAAGTCACTTCACTACTTCACTTAGCGTTTATATAAATGATTCTTTGCTGGTTGAATTTGTTGTTTTATGTGCACTTTATGTATAGAAAGACTAATCGGAACTGGGTCTACAGTTTAAAGTGCAATCCGAACCACTGTACTATGTGCCTCCTCCGGGTATCGAACCCAGGGCACCTTGATTTCAAGGCGACGAAGTTACCAATACGCAATCAGGGAGGACATGATTATTTGTGGATAATAGATAATGACAAAATCAAACCATTATGGGTAAGATTGCGTATACTCGAGATAATCTTCCGTTCTTCCTTAATAAGAAACTGTGATTCTATACGATGTGAAAGTTTGTTCTGCGAGACGTTGCAAATGTTATTCATTTCTTATTTCGAGACGAGCCCGAGACTTTCCCTTCTAGAGAGAAACGAGAACGAGAAAAGAGTCACGTACTTATAAATAGAGACGAGACCGAGGCTGTCAACTCTCGTCTTGCTAACATCCTTATTAACCTCCCTATCGTGCAGGCGTAGCTTGGTTGAACAAACATACAAGCGTGACGGCAGAAATATCTCCCGGAACGATCACGGGGCTTTCCTTGGGGGAGCAGGAGACATACCCTCATCGTCCCTCGGCCTTACTTCTCCCGAAGTTTCTGGACGCCAGACTTCACTATCGACCCTCCGGTACGTTTTGACGCACTCAAAGACAAACAATGCTCGACGGAACTCAAAGGCTGTACTTCACGAACAGGAAAGCCCTGGTGCGGAACGCCATTGAATCTCGTGAGCGGATGCTTGTCTGACTGTAAAGTGCCACTTGGCTCCTGTTGAATCGCACTTGGTTGCCAAACTGAAAACGTAGTCGTCAAATTAAATTTCACTTCGGTACCGATTAAAAATTAAACTTAATATCACTTGCCGTATATTACAAATGCTATTTGATTAAAAATGTAACAATACGCAGTAAGAATCCGACGTATCGTTGAGGGCTCAATCTTTTATATCAGCACTAAAAACAATAATAACCTTGACCCAGTAGAGAAGTAGGATTGCCTCTGCTCTTCCCGACTTCCTCTGTTCAAATGCAAGGAGAGAAGAGAGAGAGTGAAGACTGTGCAATGTGCGCTACCGGGAATCCAACTTGGAAACCTTCGATTGCATGGCGACAGTGTTATTCGTGGCATCATCGGAGGGGCGCTCTTTATAGATTTACTCTACTTTTATTTTTGGTGGCTAATATTTCATTTAAACATATCTCAAATAGGTATTTTATGTACATTTTGCATGCATTTCTTACTGCTTATGTAATAACGTGAAATCAGCGATGGAGCGCATCAGGTGGTAGTCTGACAATCTAAGCACACAAGGTCCCGGGGCCAAGTCCAATCTCATCTCTGATGTTTCGAGTTCCATAAATTGCATCTAATCATCACTCATCTTCGTGGTCGCGATTACCCGAAAAGTGGCAGAGAAATTACGCAAAATAAAATAATACAAATATTAAAAAGTTCTAACTTGAAGTCTTTGTGTTATGTGTAGAGCTCTGTTTTGTATGTAATTACATATTCTATTCCTTTCTAGACGCATACATTGAACAGAAAAATGCCAATGAATTATACAACTGACATGATTTTGCATAAGTTTTACGTTACATATTTTTACATATTTGCCAATTTACTTTACATCAAACATCATATTTCGGTAATTTTCTCCTATCTTGATCCTTTTTCTTATGTTTTCGATCTCTGAACTAACTAACTCTCTAGCCTTCTTAAACCCGAAGGTTCATGGCTGCAGCAACACAGGCCTTCCATCTGTCCCTATCTTGAGCAAGATCTATATACTCTTTCCCATCCCTACCGATTTCCTTTAGGTCCATCTCAACGTTGTCCCTCCATCTTCGTCTGGGCCTTCCTATAGGTCTCTTACCATCTGGTTTCCCAACAAGAATCCTGTAAACTCCTCTTTCCTCTCCCATTCGTGCCACATGGCCTGCCCACCTAAGTCTTCTTGATTTAATTATTCTAATAATATCTGGACATGAGTACAAATTATGAAGTTCTAAATTATGTAACCTTCTCCATTCACCTGTCTCCTCATCCCTTTTAGGTCCAAAGATTTTCCTAAGGATCTTATTTTCAAATACTCTCAATTTATGTTACTCTTTCAATGTAAGGGACCAAGTTTCACATCCATATAATACTACAGGCAAAATTACTGTTTTGTATATTTTAACTTTTAGTTTCTTAGATATTAAACGAGAAGACAAAAGTTTATGAAGAGAGAAGTAACATGCATTTCCTGAATTAAGCCTACTTTTTATTTCCTCTTTAATATAATTTTCATTTGTTAATATTACTCCTAAGTATTTGAATTTGGAAACTGGTTCAAACGAGTTGTTATCAATAATTAGATTTTGATTATTACCTAACACTTGGTTTCGGCCTGTAACCATATATTTAGTTTTCTCTTTGTTCTCTTCCAAACCTATCTCTTTAGCAGTTTTGAAAAATATTTTAGCATTATTCTTAATTGTATTCACATCATCCCCCAGTAAGTCTACATCATCTGCATATGCTAACAACTGAGTCACACCATTTAATTTTAGTCCTTACTTAGTTTCTTTTACCTTCCTAACAGCATATTCTAAGGCAAAATTAAAGAGCCAGGGAGTTAATGCATCTCCTTGTTTTAACCCATCATGAATTGTAAATTTGTCAGACATATTAATACCCACACGAATTTTACTTTGTTTCACTGGTGCATATTTTTATTATACTAACAAGCTTCTTAGGTATTCCAAACTCTACTAATATATTATATAATTTATCTCTTTTGACCGAATCATATGCTTTTTTGAAATCAATGAATAGCTGATGGACATTTTGATTATATTCCCACTTCTTTTCAAGTGTCTGTCTGATGTGAAAAATTTGATCTGTAGTTGATCTGTTACGTTTAAATCCACATTGATAATCACCTATAATTTCATTAGCACATGGGGTTAGTCTTGTTAAAAGAATGTTAGATAATATTTTATATGTTGTTGAGAGTAGAGAAATTCCACGGTAATTATTGCAGTTCATTTTATCACCTTTTTTAAACACAGGAACAATTATGGATTCTTTCCACTGTTGAGGGATTTCTTCTTTATTCCATATTAAACAAATTAATTTATGAATTTGACATATTAATGAATTTCCACCATATTTAATTAACTCAGCTGGTATTAAATCAATGCCAGGTGCTTTGTTATTCTTTAGCCTTTTAATAGCATCTTTAACTTCAGTCAAGTTAGGTTCTGGAACTAAAGGTTCTGCTGTGTGGACTTCATTTACTTCAGATTTATCTCCTACATGGACATTTAAAAGGTCATTAAAGTAGTTCTTCCATCTATTTAGAATATCGCTTGGGTCAGCTAGAAAATCACAGTCTTCATCTTCTATCAAGTTTACTTTAGGTACTTTCGATCTCTGAAACATGAAGAAAATTTGTATCTCATGTGATGGATGTCACATTTTCTAATCAATGAGATGCTCGGTGCTTACGGTCACCTAAAATTGACTGCCAAGTCGAAAGACAGGCTGAAGAAAAAAATACTGGAAATGTTATTTATCGAAAGATGCTGGTGTGTCTACCCCTTTTCGTTTCGCTTTTAGGTTTAAGCAAAGCACCTAGAAACTTTGCACCGGTGGACAAGAAAGCTACTTCCAGTACGTAGAGAGTTACACAATATTGTAAAAAGTAGCTATGTATATTCATTCGATTGCTCTCTCTGTAGTTGCTTCTATTTACAATTTGTACATATTTATATATTATACAATAATATGCGATGTGAAAAGTAATTAATAGTTGACAAAATTAGTTTCTTAAATATGTACACGTCGCTATGCTTTTTTGAGTTTATTAATTTGATACATATTTTAATTTGAACAACTTATGTCCTTAAAATTAAGTTGAATATGTTCAAATAAAATAAATATCTAGCAGAATTCTTGAAATGCTTGGATATTCGATTGTTATTAACATTACATATCCTTATGATATTACATATTTAGGTACATAATTTATCATTTTTTTATACATATTTATGTACATATGTTGTAATTTGATATTACATCATAATCCGGGGTCTAGTTATGTGCCACATCAGGACTGAACCTGCAACTACCTGTGTGTATGATGGAGAATTTTCTTCCACTCTGGGTTATATTTCCAAGTAGGTGTAGTACTGAGGTAATTGGGGTAGTTACCCGAATAACATGCCCTCGACTCCACTCCAGAGAACCAGGAAAAAACGAACGGGATGAATGCGTCGCAAACCAATACACAAAGAGACCTGACCGCTATTGTGTTTCGGGGAGAGGACATTATACAAAGGCCATTGAAAAAATTTTTTTAACTGCAAATGTAAAAAGCTAAGCTGAAGTTTACGTCTGTCCCCGTTTCGCCTATCAGAACACAGACTATCTAATTTGACACCTGTCCGCTGTTTTAGGTGAAACAGAAACTTCCGTTTCGCCAAATCAAATTCAAAGGGAATTATTCAAAATGAGGGAAGTTTGTGGTGTGGTCTAGCACGAAGTCGGCATTCCAAAACATCCCAGAGATGTTCTATGGGTTTCAAATCAGGACTCTGCGCAGGCCAGTCCATTAGTGGGACGTTGTTGTCGTCAAACCACTCCCCCACAAGCCCTGGAGTATGGACGGGCGCTCGGTCGTGTTGAAAGACACAATGGTCATCCCCGAACTGGTCTTCGACGGTAGGCAGCATTAAAGCTGTTAAAATGTCAACGTAAACTTGTGCCGTGACATTGCCTTGTAAAGCAACAAGGGGGCCAAGCCCCCTCCAGGAGAAACATGACCACACTGTAACCCCGCCCCCTCCGAATTTCACTGTCGGCAATATACAGGCTGGTAGATGTCGTTCACCAGGCATTCGCCACACCCACACCCTGCCATCGGATCGCCACATTGTGCACTGTGATTCGTCACTCCCCACAACTGTTTTCCACTGTTCTATGGTCCAGTTTCGACGCTCCTTGCACAACATGATGCGGCGTTTGGCATTTGTTCGTGTGATGTTTGACTTAAGGGCAGCTGATCGGCCATGGAAACCAAGTTGCCGCACCTTGCGCCAAACAGTAATGGTGCTTGGAGTAGATCCTGATGCAGTTCGGAATTCCTGTGTGATGGTGGCGATGGATGATTGACGATAATGGTGTACGACCCTCTTCAACACTCGATGGTCTCTGGAGGTCAACATGGGAGGTTGGCCTGCATGCTTTTGTGTTGTACACATCCCTTCACTATAACATCGGAAAAGTGGACGGAGGAATGTTTAGGAGGGTGGAAATCTCACACACAGACTTCCTACACAAGCGGTACCCAACCAACTGACCACGTTGAAAGTCTGCGAGTACCTCAGACCATCCCATACTGCTGTCTCACACTGTCTGCAGACTACTGAGTTCGCTGACTATGTGTTCCACGCGGTAGATGGTAGTACTGTGTCGCCCTCTATGATAAACACACGTTTCGCGGTGTGTCCGGATACTATTGATCACATAGAGTATATTAAGCTTTCCTTTTAAAAAAAAATCGTTGAGATCGGACCGTTGGTTTCAGAGATATAGTCAATTTTTCAAATGTCAACATCCGCCATCTTGGATTGGCCGCCATTTCTATTAGCTACCACTTTGAGATGGCAAACATGTTTTTTTGGTATCCTTACACACCCATATAATTGTGGTATAAACGAAAATTAGTAACCCCAAATTATACCGAATTCTTGATTTGGCCACTTGGCCCATAGACTATTAGGTCCAGTACAGATTAGCCTATTTTATATACAAATCTTGTTTTCATTTTTTTTAATAGAAAAGGGGAAGGCGTACGTCATATTGAATTAATTTGTACGAAAACTCAAGAGGAAACTGTTTTAAATCCAGAATAGATAATATAAACGTGTGTTGTATATTGTGTGTTTCAATCCCATCGATCATCTACAAACTCTTACCAATAAAATGTTCCCTACGATTCAATTTGTTAAGGCGTTACCAATATGAAATGACATTGCACTACAGTGCCAAGACCTTTATTTATATATATATATATATATATATATATATATATATATAAAAAACTATCCACTTACATTGTACATTCTTCTTAAAAAAAATGTATTTGATTGATTGATTGAATAAGCTTATTTTACGTTGCTTTTCAGCTACTCTTGGCTAATCGCGACGATGAGAATGAGTGATGATATGATGAAATTGATGAAGATTCACTAACAAAGAACACCATGCCCAGGTCGGGATTCGAACTCTGGACCCCTTGCGTTGCAGTGCGCTGCGCTAACCACTCCGCCACAGATGGAAACATAATAATTTTCTGTATCGAATATACGTCAGATTCCTCTAAAACTTTTTTGGATAACAATTTTCGGAACGGATCGGTTGCGAATTGAATACCCGAATCTGGAACCAATAATTGGGTACCAGGATTCGGAACCGATAATCCGGTACCTTGATTCAGGACGAATTCTGGAACCTGGAAACTGAACCAATAATCGGGTACCCGAATTCAGAACTTAAAATCTTCGACGACCGACAACCGATATACGGATACCCACATCAGGAACGAAAATACGACGCTACCACTGCGCCATCGGGGGGTTTGGCAATGGCTACTCCTATCCCAGATCAACCGACGCATGCGAAAAAGCCAAACAGCCGCAACCAACAGAGTATCGGAATAAGGAAACGCAACATGAACGTTTTGCAGGGGAAACGACAAAAATCCGCTCTCTGTGATGCAATTTCGAAACGTCGGATCGCGAGCGGCCAGGCCCTGCCCGGCGCTTGACAACGTGTTTCACCAGTATCAAACGGTGACGGAAATCTAATTTTCGAGCAGGTAATTGTGATACAGAGCAGACGACCACACAAAGAGGAAAACGCGCGATGCGTGGGGATCGTGTTTGGAGGGCATTTTGGGAGAGATGCACGGAAGGAAAGGGCGGAAACAAAACATATTATTTTTTTGTTCTTGTTTTTTTTATTATTCATCGGGTTTCAACAACAAATCCACTCTGATGGACACGGACAACTTGCTAAAGTAGGAGGAAAGTCAAAATGGATATTCTCTATTTTAAATACTGTAAAATATACGAGGCGTGTTTCCGAAGTAATACAGAGAGTTATCAGTAGCATTATTACCTATCAGAAAAAATAACGAATGAGATGATAAACAAAAATCAACTCCAGGCTACGAAAAGTTTGCTTACTCATGCTAATCAGAAAGCTTCGTACACTTTCAGTGGTCTCGGGTTCGAGTCCCTGCTTGGACAGCGCGAGTGTCCCTTCAAAGTCAGATCAAAATTCAACCTCTTTGCCTAGATTATCCTAACAGGAAGAGAAGCGAGGAAAAGTGAAAAAAATATAAAATGATTTCATTTTCGCGGTGGGTAGACGTGTCAGGGGCAAATACCACGATATTTGGCAGAACTCTGTAGGCTCCCCCACTCAAAGCTAAGTCACGTGAATGCTGCATCCGCGTCCCCTTCCTTTACCGCAGAACCAAGCAAGAAAGCTCTGGCCCGCCGGCTCGGAAAAGGAGAGTCACATGCAGAGTCCATTCACTCTTTTTGTTCATTTATTTGTTCATCAGGACAGGTTGAACATATAATGTACAAGATGATTCAAAGATAAGAGCCTCCCCCATGGTGCAGTGGTAGCGTCATTGCCTTGTAATCAAAGGGTCCCGGGTTCAATACCCGGTAGAGGCACAAGTGGTTCGGATCCCACCTTAAAATGTAGGTCCAGTACCGATTAGCCTTACTGTGCATAAAGTGGACTCAAACCAAACATTCAAAGATAAAATAAATAATTAAAATATTTGAATTACAACAAACACAGTTTGTAGTCAATTCAGTAAAAGAGGAAATTTTACAGAATTTTGCACCTAAAAATACTGTACGGAAAAAGTATATGCAACTTATATAATAATTATAACTCATTAAAATACTCTTACAATTACATAGTTTATGGGTACCGTGAACACTTAATTTCCTCTAATAGTTCAGAGCACAGTCTATTAGTCTTGTCTATTAATTACCCTAACAATATTGTAACACTGTTAAGCCTTCTTTCCATGTTAATAAAAAAAAAACTAAAAATATTCTGTGTCTATATTCAAGACACTGGGAGCAAAATGGCTACTTGAAGTGTTACAATTGTTATTGGAATATCCAATGTTGTTTTTTAATATACGCGTACGATTTCAACAACGGTGCGACAAGCCTCGGAAACGGGGTTAACTGACGTGGTTGGTTTTCGCTGGCACAATCCCGCAAATATATCTGAAGCATTTACGATCGCTCTGTGCCTTCATAACTAAAGAACACGTCGCACGAGAGCGTGGTGTGTGCACGGAAATCGTGTCTGCGCGCAAATATTTGAAGATCCCGCAGACAGGCCTTAAAAAATCACCCGGCATGGACGCGATTCCTCCGAAGCACCAGAGGAACACCTGAGGAGCATCCTCTCGCGAAATGAAGAAGAGTGTCTCTCCAGCCAGGCTGAAAATTTCCCTCGAGGTTCGCGGCGTCCTTTCGGCACGTCCGTCTTAGACGAGCGTCTTTCGGAAGGGATCGCGCCGCCTGCGGACGAAGAGGTTGATCGCATCTGACAGGATCCACACTTTGTGGCACGAAATTCTTGCCCAACGAACCAACACTCGGGCGTGCCTGAGCCCGAAGGGTTATTCAAGGTACGAACTAACGGGGGAGGATGCAAAGGATTCGCCCCGAACGTCCCTGGAAGTACTGATAAATAATTAATCTCTGTCTCCAATGATTTCATCCCGTCGCCAATAACAGTCACATATACTTTTTTCATGAAGCAAGAATAACTTCCTACGAGAGTGCGTTCGCTGACGTCACTTATGGACAGCAAAGTAAATGCATCATCTCAAACAAATGCATAAAATTTGTAGCTCGGACCAAATGTTGAAGTGCATCATCAAGAAAGATGCAGGAAGGTGAATGAAAAAACGCATCAACTGATGCATTAAAGTGCATATAGATTTGATGCATTTAGTTTTCTGTGTACGTACAGCGAAACTGACTGCCATGTACCCAGCTTACGATCAATACAATCCCAACAATAGGTAAAATAAGGTAAAGTTCCCCGCGGATACAGCACCGTGCCATGAATGCACATTTAGAGGTTGTGGGGGTAAAGGCCGAATCACACGGAACTGGATTTTCAGTTAGTTGGCGCTGAACTAGTTATCTGACCGGAAGTGATGGCTGCCTGGCTGGCTGTTTGACTGGTTTTGAGGAATAGGTCATGTTCTAATTGCTACTGGCTTTCTTCGACTGGATTCTGTGGAACAGCCAATCAGAGCAAAGTTTGGCCATGTGAAGATAATCTGAGTTTCAAAGGAGAGTCTTTTGTCTGTGGTTTCAGAGTGTTGGCTGCTTTTGTTTCTCGATAAAAAAAAAAAAGTAAAGACATGACGTGCAGTGCATGTGTTCATTCAGTTCATTTAGGTATTTAAGCAAAGCGATAAGATGTGTACAGTGGTGGAAACAAGTTCTTCCCCATAAGACTTTAATGGCAGTAAATAATGCCGGAAGGGTAGGCAACACACATTGCACCATTAGGTGATCGGGTGATTCTGTCTGTCTCAAGAGCAACTCCGTCTTTCATGCAAAAGCCAACAGGCACAGGAAATGTAGGAAAGTCACGTGACTTGTCAGGTGGAATGTTGTTCGTCAGAAAATCGCCTTTTCTCAACCCAGGTCGCAGAATCGACAAGAGCTACCCGTTATATCTCCGAAAATGATTCCCCATAAAAACGTTGAACGAAACGCTAAAACAATTCTTGCCTTAATTACTGTATGTGCCGCAGTAGCACAGTCGTTAGGGCGTTTTATTACCATGCGAGAGATCTGGGTTCGATCCTCGACGGGGGATAATCGGGATTTTGTCCACCTGTTCAAGCTGCTTCGGTGCCCACCCAGCGTCGTATAAAGTCGGTACCTGGAGGAAACTCTGGGGAAGGGGGGGGGGGTAAAGCGGCCAGGGGCGTGGTGCTGATCACATCATTCCCACCTTCCGCCTGATGAAGAAAGCGTGGGGCCCTAACTCCACTAACTCCACACCCGCTATACGCCTTCATGGCTTGGTGCAAAGCACAAGGTAGGACTTTGCATTTTAATTTACTATACATCCCAATTTTGTCGTAACAAACTTCCCAATCTCTACGTGGGCTTTCTTCCAAGTTCCGTAGGGATGTGAATAGGCTCCAATATTTCTTGAGACAATTCATACATGTTATATTTCCTTATAAGAACAAACAGCCGATATATATTGTGTCTTTTTTGTGGCGGGGAAGTATAATCCAAACATGTGAGGTGATCTTTTTCCCACTACTCACTCCATTCTCAGAAATAAATCGCAATTCCAAACACTGAAAATGCAGCACTTTCTACATCTTAGCATGCAAATATCTACATAGTAGCAAAGTAATGTGTGGAAAGAGAAAAATTAACGATTTGTAACGACACTCTGGAAATCTTTTACAAGTAGTTTATTTTTTTCAATTTGAACTGACATTCATAACATTCATTAAGGATTCCAATATTGACAAAAGAATAGCTTAGGCGTTCTGCTACTTTCAATTCTTGATTATCGTAGTCACCGTAACTCTCTCTCTCTCTCTCTCTCTCTCTCTCTCTCTCTCTCTCTCTCTCTCTCTCTCATCCTTCCCGATGGTGCTGTAGTAGAGGAGTCGCATTGTAATCAAGGAGTCCCCTGTTCGATACCCGGTGGAGACACAGTAGTTAGGATCCCACTTTCAACTGTAGATGCAGTCTCGATTAGCCTTTGTGTGCATAAAGTGGACTTAAAATACCAAATGAAAATAAAAATCAAAATCACCGTAACTCTCTACAAAGCCAGAGGATCCATTTTTGAAACCTGTTGAGGCTTAGATGTAGCATTGCATTCGTATCATTACCCATCATCTTCGTCGTCGCGATTATCGCAAGAGGTAAAAATGCGACACAAAATAACCCAAAGAGAAGCTTGGAATCAATCTGAATATTGGTTACGTTGGATACGTGGTAGAATTGTTTTAAATATCACTTCCTGTGATGTAATAGGGTTTTTGATTAAGGACCATTTGTATAATGCATATCGTTGATGCGAACAATAAGTAGTTTCACGTTCACCACACTCTTCGGTTGTTTAGAAATCGTAAGGAAGAAGGATCTCCAAATTTCCGCTTTCACATGTCAATGAAACTTTAAAATAAGTTCAGTGTAGGTCACAAAAGAGATTTACATATTGTTATGATATCTTTTAAACACCACGAAATCTAATTCCAATACAATACGATACTACTCCTTACGTTCCTGTAAATGTTCACCATTAGTCTGGCGAAAAAAAGTAACGAAGATTTCCGTGTTTCCTTGAGGAAAGATAAGGCGCCTGCTTGTAGCAAGCAAGCCTAACTGCTTCGATCAGTGACCTTCACTGCCAGAGTGACTCACAGCTGGCCTTCCCTCGTTCCAGTGTGCGTATAAAACAGGTATTTTATTTCGTTCGTTCCAATCCACAGTTATATCAAGCTAACATTCTAATATTTTCGTAAAATATGTAGTAAACAAGTTGTATACACTTCCAGAGTGTTGTTGCTTGCTATTTACACGCGGGAGATGGGGGTGTTGTAAACATTTCTGAACCCAAAGGTAGAGCACGAAGGAAAAGTCGTGTAAGCATTGGAGGTAATAACAAGGTAATAGAAGTTGAAGGAAATGCTGGAATAAATTATATCAGAAATTGAGTAAAAACAGTTTCCATCACACATAGGGCTCTCAGATCACTCTTCAGCGGAAAGTAGGACAAATTGTCTCAAAATGTTGGACGCGAACGTATTTGCAGTAAATATAATAGGTTACTAGGACATCTTAGCATATAACGAGAATATGACACATTTTCAGCTGAAAAATTAATGTTGAAGTGAACGGTTGAGTTCAAAATTCCTCAACTGCTAATTAATAGCACGGCTGTATGTGATTTCAACTTGTGTATGTAAGACAGAACGTTTTTCGTCGATGTGGGGCCAGGAAGAGAAAACAATCCATGAATTCGGGAAGGAAAAAATTCACAATTTCGTAAACAAAGTCTGGAAGTTCTTGTTTATTAATATGTAAAAAAAACTATTATACGCTGGGAAAAAACAGAATTGTGTGCCTTATTTCTCCAATAACGAGAAAAATTACTTGTTACTTCGAACAAATTACCGACACTTATATCGATAAAACTTCACAAAGTAAGCATTTTTATACATATATCCGGACTTTTTCGGATCTAGAAAATTGTGAAGTAATTTCTGAGCTGGGATTGTAATTGTTTTTCCGAACATCCAGTAGCAACCATGCACACTCTTTGATTTAAGCATACTTCTCCAAGGAACCACGTTATCTTAGACTACCCTCAGTTTTTCTGTTTCTCCATCTAATTTGAAGTTACGTGATGCTCAAAATACGTATAAGACATTTGAGATTTCTTTCAAATTCCTTCCGGAGGCCAGACACAACTATAAAATGTAGGACACGTCCGGAAATAAGATTGATTCTTATAAGTCTTTTTATTTTCTTATTTAGCGTCGTTTTTCTTTCACCTCCTGCTAATCACGACGACGAGGATGAGTGATATGATGAAATTGATGAAGGGGCACTCACAAAGAACACCCATAGCACGACGGGATTCGAACCCAGGACATCAGACATCGTAGCGCACTGTGCTAACCACTCCGTCACGGACGGAATTCTTATAGCCCTAATCGTTCCTCAGGCATATTTCCTATCTTTAACTACACACGAAACATAATGAACAATCTAAATAAACAGATGCCAGTTCACACACTAACCGTAAAAAAAACATATGCATGTGAGATTTCTTTCAAATTCCTTCCGGAGGCCAGACACAACTATAAAATGTTGTGCTATTGGGGCGTTTCAAAGTAGTACTTAGTAGGTATGGTCTTTTTTTACCAATTGAATATCACTTTTTGACATATTTTGACAATTTTTTGTCGATGTTTTAGCGTTTAGCGATGTTTTAGTACAAATTTTCACTATACTCATTTTTCCCCCACTCGTACTTGGTAGGTATATCATGATGTTACGTGATACAACTTAACCTATCCTTTTTTTACGATTATTTAATTTTTTTACGATCCTAAGTGATATAACTTAACCTATCATTTTTTTTTATTTAGGTACTGTTTGAACGTTATTATTTGAGGATCATATTTTGTAGGTATTTTTTTCATCAATCGAATATAAGTTTTTGACATATTTTGACAATTTTTTGTCGATGTTATAGCGTTTAGCGATGTTTTAGTACAAATTTTCACTGCACTCATTTTTTTCCCCATTTATACTTGGTAGGTATATCACGATCTTACGTGATACAACTTAACCTATCTTTTTTTTTACGATCCTAAGTGATATAACTTAACCTATCATTTTTTTTTATTTACGCACCGAACTAACCTACAAGGGGGACTCTGTTTGTTTTAATATTTCAGTATTATAAGGTTTTCACAAATTTTATATAACCTAAAATGTGTTGGATGTTGATTTTTAGTATGTGGCAATTTTTTATGAATTTTAAAACTGCTCCGTGACCCTCTCGTTCTTCACGTCGTAGGCGAAGGACTTCTCCGCAATCAGGATGACGCTGCATAGGGTATCCTCGGGCAAGGCATCGTGGAACTCGCAGACGATCTTGATGTTGGTTCGATCGTTGACCACAACCTTCTTCCTCTTAGATGTGTTGATGACGGTCATGGGTCTCCGGGCTTTAAATTCGCTGGGCGTGTAGTACATGTCCACGCTTCCCTCGGTCACGCGTTTGTAAGCCGAGAACGCTTCGTAAAGTTTGAGGTAATCGTTTTTGGTCACGTCGAGGTTGTAATTCTCGCGCGGGAACACTTCGTTGCGTCCGTTCTTCAGATAAACGTTCTTGATCTTGCAGTCGTCGAACTTGCTGGAATCTTTCTCCTGATTGTTATCGCGCCCGGTCTGAAAAAGCACTACGACGAAATCTGGCATGTCGAACTGTATGTTGTTGAACTGCGTCGTCACGTCGAATTCCATGTGACTTCCCGACGCCATCTTCTGCACGCACTGGTAACCGTGAAAGTGAATCAACACCTGCGGACTTTTCAAGATCTCCGCTTTGTACTTGAGGGCGTAGTTCGTTTCGTATTCCACCACCGGCATTCTCAATTCCATGCTTCGGATGAGGCATTTCGCCGCTTCGGGTAAAGTGTTGGCTATCGGCGTGGTGCCGTCCGGACCCAAAGTAGCGTATCGCATCAGTGCGTCGTTGTCGTTGGCCGCTCTTCGAAACGTGACCCTCAGTCCTCCCTTCCACATGATCTCCTTGTAGTCCGAGAAGAAACCAGGCAGCAGACGCATGGGAAAGAGCACCGTGTGACTTCTCGTCGATATTTTGGCCCCGGCTTCGAATCCCCCGGCCTGGTAGTACGCTGCGTCCGTTTTGGATAATTTCAACGTTCCCACTGCCGTCGACGTGATGCCTGGATAATCTATTCTGTCGATGACGGTGTTGTGTTTCCTCACCTCCACCTGCGAGAACAGGTAAGGCACGAAGTTGTCCACGAGTATCAAGTTTGCTGCTGCGGGAAACGCGTCTCCGCTTTCCTTCTTCACCACGTCGAATTGAAGGTAGAGGTCCGCTCTGTGAGGATGAATGAACCCATCGCCTACGTCCACATCGTATTCGATCTCCCTGTTCGCCTCGTTGAGATTGGCGAACGTGCGACGGTTGGGAGGGAAAGATTGCAATTCGTAACTTTCGATTTGCTCCATTTTACATGTATGGTTATTTATTATACGTTGATCTCCACGATGGCCGTCGTAGTGGCACCTGCAAAATCCACCACGTCTCCTTTCTCGTTCGTCACCACCAACTCTATGTCGTCTATGCGGTTGCGACATACCGGAAAATAGATCGGCGAAGAGGGCGTGTAGATGATCGGTTCCATGAACTCGGAACTTGGTTTGAAAGTGGCTATGATTCCCGTCTGCTTGTGACTTCCTAACAATCCGTCCGAAGATTTCGTGATCATACCTTCGGCCACGTTACAGTGTACGTTCAGAGTCTCTATGGCCAAGAATTTAGGAATATTGACTGCCGTGTGCTTGATGCCGGCTTCGAGTTTGGTGTCGTTCTCGAAACCTAAAAGTTCTCCCATGGTGCCCAGGTCCACGGTCTCCGTCGCGGATAGGATTTCCACTCTGTGCGTGACCGAATTTTGAGAAAGGTATGTGCCTTTGGGTAACTGAGCTTGCAAAGTGGAAAGATTGTATTGTCCTGGCGTGACGACGATGTGTTCGCTTCCGACGCTAATTTTGTTGTTGTGCTGCGTGACGTTAGGTATGAGGTACATGCTGTAGAATGCACGCAGAGCCACGGATTTAGGATAGACGATGTCGTCGTGCAGCGTGAGTTTCAAGATTGAAGATTCGCTCGTGAGATGGAACACGCCCATCCTAGTGATGCTGTTTGAGGTTCCACAATGCTTTCTGGAAATCTTCGACCGTAGGGTTATTTATTTTAGAGAGAAACGCGAGCACGGAGAGGCAGAGATGACCGCAGTTCACGTCTCCGAAATTTTGAATGCGTTCGTCGTTGTAGTATATGGAGGTTTTGTTCGTTTTCAGATAATGAACTAAATTTGTAGGTGGAACACCTCCGAAAGAATCGAAAACGAATGCTTTATCATTGTCGTTTTTGTGGTAACATATCCAATGCGTGCCTGGATTTTCTTGACCGTCCAAGTTGACTACTCCGCATTCTCTTCTTTTAACGCTTGAAGGTAACGAGTCGGACATGAAAACTCCTCTGAAGTGTTTGATTCGTAACGGTCCGATCAGAGATTCAATGTCTCGGTTGGTGAGTGCTTCTGTTTCTTTTTTTTAAACTTTTTCATCACGCCCTTCCCCTTTTTCTTCTCCATGGCCAGGTTGTGACGTTTCTGTTCTTCCAACTCGGCCTTGTTCTTCTTCGAGTCGATGACGGTTTTCGCGATGGCGGCACTTCCGCCGGCCAAACTTCCAACGGCCCCCAATGCTGCCAGGATGGCCGGGATGCTGAATATGAAACCTCCGATCTTTTGCTGTTTCCGCGAACGCTGCAATCTTTTCAATTGAGGTGTGCTGAGCAGCAATTTCATTCCGTGTCCTTTCGACAAGCAAGAACGTTTCTTCTCGCGTTGTTTCTTGGTGAGTAACCCATCGAGGGCACCTAGATTTTTAAGATTGGAGTATGGTATCTGGTACACGACACCCTTGGGCTTCATGTTGATGCTCTATGTGTTATTTTCACGGTATGTTATTTATATATATATTCTGAGATTTTTTTTGTGTAGTTTTTTTACGGTATGTTATTTATATATTTTCAAGGCCTCGCAGTCGTTACACAAATTCTATTACGTGCTTTGTTTTCTTGCCAAGAAGTTCCTTTGTCCCCTTGTACACGATTCGAGTTTTGTTCTCGATTAAAATAGATAGCTTCTCGTCGGATAACATGTTAGCGTATCGATCTGGTAAAAATAGACTGTATTGTGCGTTGAGCAACAGGCGTACCTTGGGACCATACTGGGTAGAAACGATTGAACCGGAAGTTATCGTGTAAGGTTTGTCGACTTCCAATTCCTGAATTTTTACATACTCGACTGACAAATTTAGCATTTGTTTTAATGCTTGGAGATCACTTATTTTTTCGGTCGTCATATCAAGAAAAATTTCAAAGTGTTAGAGATAAATTTAATTGTTTTTCACGATGTGTGTTATTTATATATACCGAAGATTATTTTTTTTTTCACGATGTGTGTTATTTATATATCAAGTTTTTTTTTTTCACGATTTGTATCGAAGATTTTTTAACAGAGGAAGAAAGTCCGTGCTTCCGAAAACGCGAGGATGTGCGTAAGGATATCTTTCTTCTCCTGCATAGACTTGTACCAATCATCAGTATACCATCTTCTTCCCTGCATCGCCTCGTACAGTTCGTCCGACCTATCGTCCAATTTTTGCCCTGCAGCCAAAAGCAGAATGTTGAGATCACCGCACCTCAGGCCGCTGATCTCCCGAAGAAGGTTCTTGAGAACCATTTCACAAGGGATGCGAAATTCCGGCATTGTTCTTGCTATGTTTACAAGTTTATTAACATCTCCGTTAACTACCTTTTTGAATATTTTAGATAGTAGCTCGGGTGGCAAATTAGTTATGCAATCCATGTTGTTTTTTTACTGTATGTTATTTATATACCCCACCCCAATTTTTGTTTCGTGTTCATGGCGATGGTGGTGCCCAGTGCGGCGACCCGTTCACCCAACGATGCGTCTCTGCTCACGAATCTTTCGAAAGCTGCATGTTCCAATTTTTTGTCTGCTTCGTGACGTGCATCCAGATCCGTCTGCGTAGTGTTGTAAGCGATGTCGTGATCTTTGCATGCGGCGTCCAACGGATTCACACCCTTGTCTCCTCTCTCCAATCTTTTCTCGAGTTTGGTACCCGGCCCGCAGTACTGGTAGCCAGGTAGATGCATCTCGAAAGGTAACTTGTTGATGATGTCGTTCACGAGTCCCTTTCCTTCGGCCACGTTCCAAAATTTCGGAGGTAGCGTGTTGATGATTTTGATCAGGTAACCTATGCCCTTGTCGTCGTTCACGATGAAGTTGGAAAGTTTCGTGCTGATCATGTCCACGATGCCAACCTTCTCGTTGTAGAAATTACGGTTGCCTGCATTCTCTTCGCCGGCTATCACCAACAATCGGTCCACGAGTTTCCTAACGTCGTCCACCCAAACGAATTCTTTGGGTAACGTGTTGTAGCGTTTGACGCCGCTGCCTGTTTTGACCTGGTTCCAAATCGGTTTGATGAGATTCCTGTACTTCTCGCCGCTGCTCGATTTCACCCTATTCTGCGAGGCGTCGTTGTTCTGGTACAAGGCATCCGTCATGATCAGAATTTCCTTGTAACTTTGGTAATCTTCGTCGGTGTAATCTTTCGGCTGCTTTTTGGCGACGAGTTCCCACAGTCCCACCGTACCCGGATACCTGTTCCAACTATCCTTGTCGCCTAAATTGACTTTAATGTCGTTGCCTTCGAAGGTCACCTTCGATTTCCCAATCTTCCACACCACACCGCCGCCTTCGCTGGTTTCCATGCTGGGATACAATCCGAACACTTCATCCTTGTCGAATTTCCCCGTGCTCAGGTAGTCTCGTGCCAAAGGCCCCAACTCGATTTTATCCGAAGACGTGCTGCCTATGGCTCGACGTCGTGCCGGTGCATCCTTCAGTTCGAACGGCGTTGAAGGAATGCTCGAAATGGGCGTGGGTACGGCGTAACTTTTAGCTGCGAGCGGTACGAGTTCATTAATCAAATTTTTATTTTGTTCCGTGACACTTTTAATTTCTTTACCTAGACCGCTGATGGCATCGATCACAGGTTGATCCTGACGTTTCTTCTCTTCGTAGAATCCGCGATTCTCGGATTTCCAACCTTTGAAGCGTTTCGCGAGGTAATCGCGAAGCTTGAGATTTTCGTCTTCGATTTTTCGTTTCGTCATGACGTTATTTATATACGTCGTTTCTCACAACGTTGCAACGTTTAGAAAGTCGTTGATTTTGTTTCTGTATTTTCCGTCGTTGGGTTTCCTCGTCATGTCGATCGTCGCGAATCCGAAATCGTCACCGTTCCAGCAAGTAGAGCAGCCTTCCGAAAATTGATTGTAGTTCATGTCTCCGCCTACGTAGTCATCGTACGCATGCTTGAGGTTGGTGTGATCTTGACGAAACAAACATATGAAATTGGCGTTGTCGCGCACTAACTGTTTTGGAATTTTGGAAAACGTTTGAGCTAGGTAAAAACAATCCATTCCTTTGTGACGACCTTGCGTGAAAAAGTTGCGAATTTCATTTTGATTTTCCAGGATGGCGTCGTCGAACACAACGACTGAATTTTCACGACAATCGTCGAGTGGTTTTATTTCCGAGGCGAATGTTGCAATGTCCAGACCATCGTACAGTTTCATCAGTTGCTGGTATTTGGATTGCTCCAAACTTTTCGAGAACACGTACAGGTGCCTGTTCTTCCAATTTAACCAATTCGGTGCGAGGAGAAAATTGTCCACGAGCAGTGTCGTTTTCCCACACCCCGAAGGACCTACGATCAGACAGCGGATGCTGTCGGGAAGCAACTCGCCGTTCTTTTTCTTTGTTTGACTTTCCGGATCCGGTAGACGCTTCACCACGTTCCACGTACTCACAAGATCACTTCGTTCGCGTCGATCCAACTCTTTTCCGGAAGTCCCAGCCATTTGACAAACAGTTTGTCACCTTTCCTACGCAATACTTTCTCGATGAGGTACGTGTCGGGGTGTTTTGTTTTAGAGAGTTCCTTTTCGTAAAATCTTCCTTTCAAAATCTCGCCGCTACTATCTTTTATTATATACGTGTGTTGGTTTCCAGGTAGAACTCGAACCACCGTAAAGAGTTCCGTGCTCCAATTTTTTGTGAATCCCTTCTCGAAGGTGCGTTTGAATTTGCTGATCCTCACCTGGTCTCCAATTTTGTATTTAGCTTTTTTTGTCGTGGGTGTGTACTTTGGACAGTAAACTGTAGAAATTAAACGCTGCTCGTCAGATTTCGTAACGTCGGCTGGCTTCATGCCTATCGTTCTGTGCACCGTATCATTATAGGTGTCGACGAGTTCCGGCAGGATGTCGACCCATTTGTAATTTCCCCGAAGCGTGAATCGTTTCCACATGTGTGTTTTCAAGGTTCGATTGAATCTTTCCACGATGCTGGCTTTGACGTGACTGAAGCTCGAATAATGTCGAATCTTGTGTTTTTGAATAAACTTTTGGAATACGGCGTTGTAAAATTCTTTACCGTTGTCTGTTTGCAGAAACCGTGGTCGTCTGCCGCCGCTTTCGCGAAAAATTGTCTTGAATGCTTCCGTGACGCACGTTCCCGTTTTCGCCTTCAAAGGTAGAGCCCATGCGAATTTCGAAAACGTGTCTATGACGGTGAGGAGGTACTTGTTGCCCTTGTTCAATTTATGTACGTTTTTCAAATTGCCGCTACTCATCTCCACGAGGTCGCTTTGCCAGAGGTCGTCGATGCCCTTGGTTACCACAGCCAAACGTTCGTAGTTGCGGCGTGCAGGTTTATGCAATTCTTCGACGATGGCCTGCCTAGACATTTTTTTTTTAGAGATTACGTTTCAAGAGAAGCACAAGCGTGATGGGATTCAAAGAGGGTGGCACTTCGCTCGTGTTTTGAATGATCAGCTTATCGCCGGCACTCACGTCGAAAACGGTGAGATCTTCGTCTTCGTGTATTTCATATATGTTGCGCGTTTCGTTCCAACGTGCCAGAGGAATGTTTCCTGCTTTCTGGACACCACGATTCGATATCAAGGTCATGGTGGGAACGCTAGCTTTTCTACCGTGAGACCAGTACGAAAATTCGTTTATCTGAATCGTGCCATCGAGGAGAAACTTGTAGTACGGATGATAAGGATGCAACATGTACAGTTTGTTACCTTCGACGAACGTGGAGATTCTCTGTTGATTGGGTACGCTGTTGATTTCGATGGCTTGCAGAGAATGCAGTTTAGCGAATTTAGTGTCGACGCTAACGAGGTTACTGTGAACTTGTCCGAGTTTATTTTCGATGGGCAGCAAATGCTTGACTATGGTATCCGTTACGGTAGAAAATGACGGTTTGATTTTCACTTCCACGTTCAACTGCTTGTAGTTTTCGTTGAGTTCTTGCAACTTGGCACCGAAAGAAGCCAGCGTCGATTCCTGCGTGGATTCCAGCACTCCAACTTGATCTCTGATGTTGACGACAATGTTCTGAAGGTTCTCGACTTGATTCAATTTCGAGCTCTTCTCGGTAAGATCGTTCACGATGATTCGCATCTCTGTAAACTGCGTGTGAAGGTCGGCGACGCTCTGCGAAGTGGGCAGCGTCGACACCAGCGAACTAATTTCGTCTCGAATCTGTTCCACGTTCGCCGTTTCCGTTTCCAGTCGTTTCAGCATTCGAGATATGTTCCTTTTCAAAGCGTGCAATTCTTTGGAGGTGGGGAGATTGGTCACTTTACTCTCGAGATCGCTCAAAGAACTTTTGATGTCGCTCGAATCGGATAGTGCCGTCACTGCCGTTTTCAATTTTTCCAAATCTTCGCTCGAAGGCACGCTCGTCCGTAACGATTCCAAGTCACCCTGTATGTTGTCCAGTACGTGATGAAAATGAGCGAGATTCGTTTCGACGTTCAAATTTTCTAAATATTCGATTTTATGCTGAACCGTGCTCAACGTGTCTTGAATGCTCGTCAACGCTCTCGCTTCAGCGTGAATATTTTTAATTTCTTCGTTGATCAATTCCAAGGACGCCTGAAGCGTAGCGATGGTGGTTTGAATGTGTTCGAAATCTTGATAGGCCTCCAATTGAATTTTTATGTTCGCGACGCTTTTACCGATGACCTGCAGTTCGTCCGACGATGGTAGGTTCGTCATTGTATCTTCCAAAGTCTGCAACTTGGATTTAATTTCTTCCAACGTGCTGGTGAATTCTTCTTGTAATTTGGAAACGACGACATGCAAGCGTTCTGCGTCTATATCGTTCACGACGGTTTGAAGTTCAGAGAAATTCTTTTCTATTGCGGAAGTTCGTTCTTCGATTTCGAGTTTCAATTTTTCCAAATCTTCATTTTTCGATTGAAATTGCTGTAATTTGGCCAAATCATTTTGAAGCGAATCCACGCTCAACTGTATATTTTGAACGTTGTCGTAAGAAGGTACGTCGACATAATTTTTTATGAGCGTTTTCAGTTCGGAATCGATTTTCAGAATGGGGTCAAGACATTGCGTTTGGAGCGTAGCGATTTCCGACTCTAAACTTTTGTTTAAGGTTTCCTGCAAAGCAATCAAATCGGTCCTCAACTTCTTAACTCGAATGTCCAACATGAGAATCTCTTCTGCGTGGTCCACACGCTTGGTGTTGCCGAAAATGTCGTTAGGCATTTTGTTAACGGTTATTTATAATAGGATAGACGATTCGTAATTCTACGAAGAGAGGAATAAGTTTGTCGTAATCTCCGAGGAGTTCCATGTAAAGATAATCTCCTGCGGACACATCGTACGTAATGTTAGAAAGCATCTTGTCGTGCTTGATTCGAAAAATGTTCTTGCCGGTAGAAATTTTGATTTCGCCTGCGTTTTCCGGATTCACGGTGATTTGAAGTTTCCCGTCGATCGGAATTTCGTAGAAATGTAAATTGTTATTGAAGACGTAAAACATCTTGCCCACATCGTCATCCAATTTCGTCCAAATGCTGTTGAGGTGAATGATCAACAGACCATTGAGTTTAGATAACACGGAAGGTAGAAATTCATGATCTGTCGTCGTGCGGTGTACAGTCTCCATTGTTTGCTTTCGGAAACCAAAAAGATTCATTGTCCTTTGCTAGTTATTTATTGTGTATGTGAGACAGTTAAAGTTTATTTTTTTTTTCAATTGCATTGCCTACAATTTTTACTAATTTCTAAACGACAGTGCCCCCAAGGCAACGTGTGGATTCCGCAAGACAAAATACATCTTTTATCGTCATGCGGATCCAGCGCAATTTTCTTAACTTTGTTTGTGGTAAGCACGTGGTCTACGCTTTGTATCCTTGTCTCCAAACGTAGAATCCTCGACTGTGAATAGAGGCAATTGATGTAATCCTCGAACACAAGCTTGTTTTTCACGGTATTTTTACCAACACCTTTGGCTTTTTTGGTGATGCTGGTTTCTGTTTTCACCACATACATTTTGGAACGTAAGCCGGCGAACTCCAGAATGATTTCTCCGTTGCATTCATCCTTCATTTTACCAAGCACTTTTTTATTGCGAGAAGGGAGATCAAATCTGTTTGGTTGAGGGAAGGAAGATGTGTCGAAATGATCAATCATTTTCGGTTGTTTCAAATTGTTGTAGAGGTCAGATGTCTGTACGGAATAAATAAAACTGTCCGTGTCCGTGTACAAAAGTGTTATATTTTCGTTATAGAAGGGTTTCATGACATTATAATGAAATTCAAACATATGCAGTTTAGATAAATCCAAAACCGTCGCCCCCACGTAGATTGGTTTGTTGAACTTGATTATTTTTTTATCCATCACAAACAGGGCCAGGTTTTCATCATATATATTTCGTGATTTGAATGTCGGCGATGCTATCAATTTTCTACATTTATTTGAATCGGGAACTAATCTCACGTCCACATGCTTCCTGACATTCTCCATTGTTTTTCCGTAAACAGCATTATTCATGAGTTTAAAAAAATCTTTATCTAAATCTGACGTGGCGCGTGTTCTATGATACGTATTTTTTTCAATGTAAGGTTTTAACCACTCGGAATGTTTGAATTTCATTATTCTTCTCACATTTATTACTTGAACTCCCTTCTCAATTAAGAATTGAAGATTTTTGTAATGGAGAACGTATCTCTCTTTCCTATCCAATGTTAACAGAAGCTTACGTTGATTTGAATCAGGCGAACATTTTAGTTCGGGTGCAGGAGGTAGATCTTTGAAGTAATCGTGTAGATGGTCGGGGAATCCGAGGTCCACCTCTATAAACAAGCCAAATTCACAGTCGTTGAAATTATTAATGTTAATGGAAGTGGTATCCACCCATTCGAACTCGCCGTAAGGAAGTTTTTGTATCATAGCATGTCCGTATAAATTATTTGCATCCACATAAAATATGTATTTCGATTGTTCGTTAGGATCGTATTCTTCTGTCATGTGAACGTTATTTGCTTTTGCATGTCTCTGTACGCATTGCACCATTCCACCTCGTATCCCCCTCTCGATAAAATATAACATGTCCACGTCCGGTATCAATTCGAGTTTTATTTTTGTCTGTAATAACATGGCAGACCACGCTAAGCCCGAGAGACCGTAAAAATATGCAGGATCTAATTTGTAAATATTCGCCGACGTTTTCCTGAATGCTTGAAAAACATCCGCGAGTATTGTCACGTCCAGTTTCAAGTAGGCATCGTGATAATCGCCGAGTGTCCTACATCCTAATTTGTCCCACATCCGTTGCGCGTGTTCGTATTCATCATCCGTGATTCCTTTCTCTCTGAGTCGACTGTAAAATTCTTTTTGAGGTGGAAGAGTGTCGTCGTTAAATTTAGAATTATCGCTAACATATTCGTAAGGATAAATCCCTTTACGTCTAATCATTTCTATGTCTACGGTGGGAAAATTAGCTCTCGTTATTCTAAATTGTTCAGCCGAAAGTTTGCTTGCAAGAGCGTCCAAGCTCGCAGATAAAAATCTGTAAGAATCTAAAAATCTCATCTCCACAGTTTCGTTTGTTCCCGGAATCAATACTCGCTTGCTGACACTGATGTACCTTTCTTCATTCTCTGCTAGAATATTTATCTTTTGTCTATCATATCCAAGATTCCGAATTAAGATATGGAAGTCGTAACCGCTGCCATTATGAAGGTATATGGGGACAAACGTAGGTTTTTGGATTTTTAGATTACACGTGTTACAGATTCCACCGATGTAGTTTCCGGTGAAGTGATTGTGGTGAAATACTTTCCGGTTCTCGTCGGTGAAACGTTGATCGCACACCGGACACGTTTCAATGTTATTGTGAGATTGAAGTTCATCGCTGGATAATGGAAGCATTGGTTTCGATTCGCGTAAGAGGCTGCCAATGGTCTCAACCTCTTCAACCATCTTTTCAAAAAAATGTTTGATTACGTCTGGTCCTCGGTAAACATACGGTTCATCTATCCTATCCTGTCGCACGACAACATATCCGAAACTCGAGGCTTCGTGCAACTGATACGGTGTTGTGGATGAAAGTTCGGGGTCTGGTTCGCAGTACGACAACGGTTTGAGAAAAGACTCAAAATCAGCAATGATGATTGCAGGATGTTCGAACAATGCCTTATGCATCCTAAATTCTTCGACCTCTTTTGATTTCGGCATCAACATGCAAGTTGGTCTGTTGTCACCGCAGTAAATTTTATGTTCGGCAAGTTTCTCGATAGCAATTTGACGACTATGAAGATTTTGATGATCACGTCGGTCACGATCGTCGAACATGGTTAGGCATCTCGGGCAAACTTCGATGCAATGTTCATGCTTGGTTGATTGACTTCTGACCAAACGTGATAGTGAACGAATTAGCGTGTAGTGATGAACATCCTCGTTTGAAATTAGAAGGAGATTAATCACACGAGCATCGTCATCGTCGATATCGCTTATCCTGACGGGATGTACAAGATATTTATCTGACGTGAAGGAATACACATTAATAGCGATGCGTTTTCCTGCACGATTTTCGAACTTTGTTATATCCGACAATGTCACCGGGTATTTAATGTCAGACATTACACTTTCAAACTCGGTCTCGTATTGTTTGTAATTAGAAACCTGTTCTGGATTATTTGACCAATGAACAGGATGCAGTGCAGCCAACACGCACCAGAGAAAACACTTGTTATCGCTGTTCTGTATATTTAACACAGCCCTCTTGTGTTGAATGTTCGGTGGAAGAGGAACGTAGCTGGAAGCTCGAAGAGGCGAGAATCGGTTCACGTAAACAGTTAACGTGTGAGGACTTCCACATAGAGACCATCCCGACCCTTTAGCCTCGAAATCGTCATGTTTCTTAACCAGCTCGTTGGAAACTTTATAATAGAAGTTGTCCAAATTTTCGACGTCCGCCAAATAAAGAGTCTGGTTTTTTGTACGATGATAAAAAATACTTGTTGTGCCATCAACTTTCTTGTATTCAGAAAACAGAACAACGTATACTTTTATGGAATTATTTTCCAGTTTATTTTTTAGAATATTTATCACGGATGTTTTCCTTTCACGCAAGAAACTAAGGATGTCACGACCTGGTTCTGACTTAATTGAAAAATCCTGGAGTTGGTCGTTAAATGCAGATCTAATTGGTTTGCGTTCATTAGATAATTTAATTTGCTTGGAAGTGGAAGCTTCCGTTTCTGAATTATCGATTTTCCTTTTCGATGTTGCTTGTCCGGTCGATGGTTTGCAAATTTTGAGATGTTTACTTAAATTTGTAATGCTAATCATCTTTCCGCATCGAGCACAAGGCTTAGAAGGCAAGGAACGATTAATTCTCGAACCTGTTTCGCTACATCTTGCCCTGTGTACCGATAAATTGTTCCTTGAGATTAGTTTCCCACAAGTAACACATTCAGTTTTATCATTTTTACGATTGAAACTGGTGGTGGATGCCATTGCTTTCTCCAAAATCACAGAAATCAAAAAGTCTAGTATATAGCGACACAATTTTCAGGTATGTTATTTTATATAGAATTTCTTGGAGTGATTACAAAACTCAAAAATTCAATCTACTGTAAATAGAATTTCAGGTATGTTATTTATATAGAATTTCTTGTGTGCGAATACAAAAACTCAAGAATTCAATCTACTGTAAATACAATTTTCAGGTATGTTATTTTATATAGAATTTCTTGGGGTAATTACAAAACTCAAAAAAATAAATCTACTGTGAATATAATTTTCAGGTATGTTATTTTATATAGAATTTTCTCGGGGCGTTCAATATTGTCAACGGTATTATATTTGAGCGCGGCGCTTGTCACCTAAACACTACAGCTCACAGGTCGGTAAAATCTGACATGAAAGCAGATAATACGATTATGCCTTATTTATATATAATTTTCACGGGGCGTACAATATTGTCAACGGTATTATATTTGAGCGCGTCGCTTGTCGCCTAAACACTACAGCTCACAGGTCGGTAAAATCTGACATGAAAGCAGATAATACGATTATGCCTTATTTATATATAATTTTCACGGGGCGTACAATATTGTCAACAGTATTATATTTGAGCGCGTCGCTTGTCACCTAAACACTACAGCTCACAGGTCGGTAAAATCTGACATGAAAGCAGATAATACGATTATGCCTTATTTATATATAATTTTCACGGGGCGTACAATATTGTCAACGGTATTATATTTGAGCGCGTCGCTTGTCGCCTAAACACTACAGCTCACAGGTCGGTAAAATCTGACATGAAAGCAGATAATACGATTATGCCTTATTTATATATAATTTTCACGGGGCGTACAATATTGTCAACAGTATTATATTTGAGCGCGTCGCTTGTCGCCTAAACACTACAGCTCACAGGTCGGGAAAATCTGACATGAAAGCAGATAATACGATTATGCCTTATTTATATATAATTTTCACGGGGCGTACAATATTGTCAACGGTATTATATTTGAGCGAGCCGCTTGTCGCCTAAACACTACAGCTCACAGGTCGGGAAAATCTGACATGAAAGCAGATAATACGATTATGCCTTATTTATATATAATTTTCACGGGGCGTACAATATTGTCAACGGTATTATATTTGAGCGAGCCGCTTGTCGCCTAAACACTACAGCTCACAGGTCGGGAAAATCTGACATGAAAGCAGATAATACGATTATGTCTTATTTATATATAATTTTCACGGGGCGTACAATATTGTTAAGAGCGTTAGTTTTTGTAGAGCTCTTTTTTTCCATCTTTCCTCTAGACAGTGAAGACACAATTAGCTAACCTAGCATACAACATACCTTCCTAATTAATATGGATATTGTCACACACTCCTCTTATTTTATACTGTTGTAAATAGAAAAGATTATGTACGGTAAATGTTTTGTACATTATAGGAAAAAAATGCAAAATATCCTCCAATTTTAATTCGAATCGAGTCGAATTTTTACATATTTCCACGCCGCCACATATTGTCCTATTTGCTTCTTTTACTTGCCTTGCTTAATTAACTCTCGCTAATTAGCATTTTTTTGGAAGAAGTCAACTAGAACAACATATGGCGGTATGAGAAATATGCAAATCAAAGAACATTTTAGCAATATATGGGCCCTAGCAATTAGCTTTCTCGACTAAGAGTACTCTTTCAAACGTCTTCTGCTGATCGTATTACTAAACGAGGACGTTTAAAATTTTTGGGTGTTGAAAAAGTTTGACCCTACTTTTTATTTCTATTGTTTGCTAATAGATGGCGCTAATAGTACCCCCTCCCCTCCCCTCTCCCCTCTTCTCCTCTGCTGTATGGCAAATAGCACAAACATAGAAATCAAGATTTTGGAGAGCAAAACATAAAATTTGCATGCATCTGGTGTCGAACCAGGAACTTTTATCTTTCGGGGCGTCAACATTATTTTTTACTCAGCCGTCATATAACATAAACGCACGCAAAAATTCACATGTGCTTTTATTATTTTGTGTTCGGTAAGTACAAGTATATTCTTACATAAATTATTGTTTAATTTAATAAATTGTAAAACTCGGAGCCTGCTAAACTAACACTCCTTCTGTATTTCATTAAACTATTGAAAGCGAATGTTGCGTGCATGCGGAAATAGCACGGGAAAAAAAACCGGATGGATGCAATTTAAAATCACTGGGGCAAGGTCAGTTTTACGAGAGCGTAAAAAACACGTGCTTCCATTCAACTTCGAAAAATAAGAATGAATATGTGCATACAGAACACATATGCTTTCTTTTCACAGTTGTAAAATCATATAAATTGTGCATGAAGTAAGTTACGAGAAGGCTCTCTCAATTAGGTACAAGTATTGTACAATTAGGTACAAATTGTTGTACAATTATTTCCCCCAGTTGCCCAGTTGGAGTTGGGGGCATAACACTGGTATTATTTGTAATCACAGTGCTTACTCATGTATTTTGTTTAATATTTTATTTCAAATTCACTGTCAGAAACTAGTGTTGCCAGTTTCTGCATGTAGGTTTACCTACTCTGTTGGTTGTCACTGTCAAGTTTTTAGTATTCGTACAGCATAAAAAGCTATAACCCCTCCCCCTCAAAAATATATACATTGTATACGCCAAGATGCCCAATAGCCTGGCAACACATCATGAAAAAACATGCCAAGAAGACCCAGTGGGTTTATAAGTCAGTGCTACCAATTCCTATTTGTAGGTTAGCTTAGCCAGTGAAAGATCATATAGTAGAATTTTTGTAGAGTGGGTGTTTGCGAGTTCCACGATAGGTTAAGTTATATCACTTAGGATCGTAAAAAAAAAGATAGGTTAAGTTGTATCACGTAAGATCGTGATATACCTACCAAGTATAAATGGGGAAAAAAATGAGTGCAGTGAAAATTTGTACTAAAACATCGCTAAACGCTATAACATCGACAAAAAATTGTCAAAATATGTCAAAAACTTATATTCGATTGATGAAAAAAATACCTACAAAATATGATCCTCAAATAATAACGTTCAAACAGTACCTAAATAAAAAAAAATGATAGGTTAAGTTATATCACTTAGGATCGTAAAAAAATTAAATAATCGTAAAAAAAGGATAGGTTAAGTTGTATCACGTAACATCATGATATACCTACCAAGTACGAGTGGGGGAAAAATGAGTATAGTGAAAATTTGTACTAAAACATCGCTAAACGCTAAAACATCGACAAAAAATTGTCAAAATATGTCAAAAAGTGATATTCAATTGGTAAAAAAAGACCATACCTACTAAGTACTACTTTGAAACGCCCCAATAGCACTACTTGCGAAATAATATTTATTTTTAGGTAGTTGTGACTTGTTATTGTATATTAAAGAAATATATTAGTGATAAAATGACGGAAGTAGAGGAACATATCCAATGAAACACTCATGCCTTATGGATACTTTTATTTCTTGCCGAACAAGGTTCCAAGTTCGAGTTCCGACCAAAATGGATTCATTGTGTATGTTCATTCATGTCTTTAATGTAATCATAAATTGTCGTCATGAATAATTTAGCTTCAGAGGAAGAAAACTGAGGTAATTACTAATAAAAACAATAACAAAACAAATTTGATCTTAAAGCCCTGGCTGGCTTTGCGCTACATATTCCATCACGGGGATCATAGGCGTGCGCCCATGGGGTCAGGGGGAGGGCAAATGCACCCCTAATCATGGACGTCTGCAGATTTTTTCCGCGAAGAGACAAGCAAGGTATTTTTCCATGGGACATATTACCCCGATAATAGTGTTGCATTATCGCATTCCTGCATCCTCATTATAATAATTAATGTAAATTATTATGACTGAAATCAAATTATACATGTGAAAACGTACTTTTTTGTTGACATTCGTTTTCTAAGGGGAAGATGTGGCAATCCTTGCCTCCCTTTCAGACATCTATGCCCCTATATTATTATATTTTCACCTAGAAATTTCGGATAGATGAATCCTATCGCCGTTATTAAACTATATTATACTCTTAAAGAAAATTAAGTATTTTCAAGCCGATGAAAGTTCAAGGCAAGGCAACTACGGGGGAAGGGGGTGCAGTGGCGAAACCACAGCCCCACACAACCTTGAACGGAAATCAATTTTAGGGGGCAAACATGGAAGTAAAGGAAAGCAAGAGTAGCAGGACAAAAGGATACTCAAGATGGATTTTGTTTTCACGCCTTCTTGCATTATTTCTTCCAGACTGCCAAGAGCGCCTGCGGGGGGGGGGGGGGCAGAGCTGCAATTGCCCCCTTGATTTCAAATTTTATACAAATATAAATACCTTTTGTAGAATGTTCTTGCTCGCTTCGCTCGCAATGTCTGCTTTTCTTGCAGTCTAGTCAAGTTCAGAGCCGTAGCTAGGGGTCGGCGGGAGTTAACCCTGGACGCCAAACTATGTAAATGAAAAAAATTGTAAAAGAGAATAATATGGCGCTCCATGAATTTTTTTCCCATATTAAATCGACATTGTTTTCATTTTGCAAAAATTTGGATCTGAAAATTTATTGGTCGCTTTGCTCGCAATTTGTTTTCTGTAATGCATTTTATATTACCGAGGAGAGAAGTACTGCTGCTAAAAGGTTTTCTCTTAAGTGCATGAACAATTGTTTGGAGGAAAAGGAACGCGCAGATTTGAGGGACAATTTATATGATTTTTACTGTTGGTATATATATATGTATGTGTGTGTGTGTGTGTGTGTGTGTGTGTGTGTGTGGTATATATATATATATATATATATATATATATATATATATGTATGTATGTATTTATATGTGTGTGTGGGGCGGGGGGAGGGGTGTATATATAAACACACCCATCAATGCAATAAAATTTAAACAAGTGAGATGAAATTACGTTATTCTTTTCCGGCCTGAAATATAATCAAGGCTATCCCCCTCTAATCAGAGGGTCTGCGCACGCCTATGACGGGGACTGACACTTTACGTAGGTGTAGACACGCTTCGTACAATTTGATGATATCGCGATTACGTAATGGATGTGCAGTCACTTAACTGAACCCCCCAAAATTCACATTTTATTACTAAATTGTAAATTAGCATAATATCACATAGTTTACCTATTCATAATATGCGCCGCTTTGGTGCACTTTGTGGATTGTGCATTACCCAACATCAGGTTAATCGTGGCAGGCAAAGTGGAGGGAAAATGACAATGAAGCACAACGAGGGGGCCCTTGGTTCCCGATTAATGAAACTTTGTCTACATGCAACTGAGTCGCTGCGTGAAATCGCTGAAAATGTCATTTATTAATTTCTTAATTTTGCTTATTTTTATTGCTTTTCTAGCACTTGGCGTCAACAAAGGCGATGAGGATGATTAATGAAGTTATGAAATGAATGATAGGACATGATGATCCATGTCTTACACAAAATTCTAAGTTGGGACTAATGAATATCGATTCGTCTTATCATTTGTCAAGTAGTTGTTTTTAACTCCAATCTTTTTCAAGGACTTCTGGGTTAACAGCATGTGTGTTGCGCGATGATGATTCGACGAAAACCACCATTTCAGTGAACTTTCTTGACAATGACTCTAATATCAGTAAAGAGAACATTTTCTTACGAATAGCTGTTGTTAAGAAACCAATTCCTGAAACTTTTTCTGGTTGTCTCACGGTACCCAGCTGCTGTTTGTTATGGCTGGGCCTGGGGGTATGACTCACGCTGCTGTCAATACTCAATCATTCCCGAGAATCCAGGTCCGCCAGGCAAACCCAAGCGACAATTTTGTTATTTGGGTTGCATAGACAACAGGCTTTAAGATGTTACGATATCGTAGGTCTCGTGGCCCAAGAACTATTTTCCATGACTGTACGTCACAAATACGATTAGCCGAAAATGAAAATCCTTATTATTACAAGTGTATTAAATGTTTGACTTTGGGGGGGGGGGGGGATGAATCCTTCGAATCTCATATATGAATATCCATACCAGAGTTCATTAAAAAGCTTGTTCGGTAGGCAATGAATACCATATTTTTTCGAGCCAATTTGTAGTCCATACATTTCTTTTTAATTTTTAATAAAAGCACAAAGCAGTCATTCTCCTACAACGTTCTTCAAATTGCTCCTCCATCTTGCTCAGATTACCTGCTCTGCACAATGTCTTATGGAAACAAAAGTCTATCGACAAGTACGGTAACAAGTATCGTGAGAAGCGAAACCTAGCAAATGGATACAGTCCAGCGCCAACTAGGGCATTCCTACTGGAAATCCAGTTCCGTGAGATTCGTGCTTAAGGCCCCACACATTCTCGATCTCGGCCAGTTTGAACGTGATGTGATGAGCACCATGCCTTCAACCCCAGGGGTGCTCCAGGTACACATTCATTTGATGCCGGGTGAGCCCCAGAGCCGCTTCATGCGGGAAATCGAACCCGAGTCTCCCGCATGGCAGTCAGACGCTCTACCGACTAGACCACAGCGGGGCCACATTCTCAACAATAGTTTAAAAATTGTTAGAGAGTACATTTCCGATAATTCGAGGTGCAGGGAACCAACACTAACCTCGAATTGCAAAAAGCTCCGACTATACGGAATAACATAGGGAAAATCGGAAGAGGCGAAACAAAAAAAATGACAAAACAATACAGTATGTGAAACATGGGATATACAGTCAGAGGCCAGCATAATGTGCATTTTACCTACCCACTGCCCGCTTGCCGCGAGGACAGGTATACCTGCTCGCCTGCCCACGGCAACGAGTCGACTTGCGTCTTTACCCGGGTTCTTCGTCTTCCAGGCGCTCTGCGCTTACAAGGTAACTGGGCATTCAACAAGACCCGGGCGCCTGCAAAACCTGCTGGAAGGAAACAGCCCTCCGGCAGCGTGTCGCTCCAGGTGTTTCATCACCACGTGGACAGCTTCAGCCAGTGTTGCCTACTTACGTAGGTCGTAAATCCTACGAGGTCCTAGGAGGAGCTCTCTCCTCCAAGGAGAATTTATATACTTAGCGATTTCAGTTCAGCGTAAGCAGTTTTTATCTTATTGCCAGGAAATGCACGCAGTATTACAGCTTCATTTATTTAAATGAATGATCGAGCAAACAAAAATCTCCTCACTGAAAACTAATTGCTTTTCATTGCATGGTGCCTTAACCAGGCACGCAGTGGCGCAACCAGAGGGGGTAGGGTGCATTGCTCACAAGCTTGGACGGAAATTAAGTCTAGCGGAAGGGTCAGGGTGGGGGTCAAACATTAAAGTACAAGAAAAAACAGACTAGCAGAATTTAAGAGTAGCAGGGCTAAAGGGTACTCAAGATGGAATTAATTTTCATATTTTTCTTGCATTTTCCTTCCAGACGGCCAAGGGCACCTGCAGAGGGGGAATGGCGGGGTAATTGCAACCCCTTGATTTCAAATTTTATGAAAGTAGAAATATATTATAAAATATTATCCAGTCTCATCAAGTTCAATGCCGTAGCAAAGGGGTAGCGGGAGTCGGCCCTGAGCGCCGAACGATCTAAGTGAGAAAAGTTTTAAAACAGAGAATGCTATGGCTGCCCGTGATATTATTTGCTATTAATGTTGGTTTGTTACGAGTTGGATGAATTGTTTATGTAATACGTCGCTCCATGTGAAAAGAAAATATTGTAGATGGAAATTTTACATGCCATATGTCTGTACATTCGGAATGCATTTATCATGCACTTTCTTTCTTTCAAAAACAGTTTGTGTGCTTGTTTTCCATTATTAGCTAATGTGAAATTGACGTGTTGAAAAAAAATATTTCTAATCCTCTGTTTCAACACAAATGCGCGTGAGAACCGACTTCTACCCCCTTTTTGCGTGATTTATGAGGATTATAATGCCTTTCATGCTACTTTATTACTATTATTGTGATTGTTCTTGTTGGCACGTTTATCCAAGTACTTGGCCCTACCCCCCAAACGAGGGTAACGGCAATGGCCCTGGCTGGCTACGGCCCTGGTGTTCGCAGTAGAACAGTGTGTTGTTCGACTCGCGACCTCAGCGTCGAACGTGACATGTTTCAGTCCTGTCCTATATCACTATATATACGTATATTGGTTGTTTACGACATATACTTATGGATCCTGTGCCACGGAAAACCTATTTCAATGTGTGTGTGTGGGGGGGGGGGGGGGTAGCAACATTCGTAAATCTCATTTCATTGGTGATGTGGCTTACGAAGCTTCGAGTTCCCTTTTTTAAGTAGTGAAAATCTATTGCAGTTGGCAACACTGCAGAACGGTGTGGGCCAGGTGCAGTTTCTACTCGAAGCAACTACGTCATGCAGAGGGAGGGGTCTGCAGTTGATGGAAAGAACGAACTACTAGGTATCGTAAGACTGCGGGTACCCGGCGGGTCTACAATGCCTGCCAGGAACGATCTGTGCAGGTGGGCATACAAGCTGCTCAAGCGAGGGTGTTGCGCAGGTTGCATGGCATTTCAGGAGCGATGTCTCGCGAACGGGTCTGCTCCAGGTCTTGTGCAGGCCTTTATATACAGTATCATTATGAATATTGTACTTACATTGCACAGTATAGTGATGTTAGGAAAAATAGTTAATACTGAACAGATAGTTCAAAGAAATGGCAACGTTCTGTTTCAGGACGTTGATGGTTTCGTTCAATGTCAGAACTATCGAGACGACAACGAAAGCAAACTCGAATGCTCCACAAGGAATTCTAAGCAGGTGGAACTTTATGGATTTGGAACATCAAAGCGACTTTCCGAAAGGGAATAAAGTTTCAGAAATGGCTTCGCTGGTCAAAGGGCACAGGTCCGTCGGGACGACGGAGTTGATGAACTACTCCCGGCAATTAATTTCATTTCAATATTTCTTCCAAAAATGTGTTCCAAAACAAGAAAATGACTAACGCACGTGTTGCAAAATGCAATAATAATTCTTGAAAAATATTAAAAAATCAGTAGCGATAAAACAAGCGTTGAAAATATATTTGTGCGAAAAAATTAGTGAATCAGTCAGTGGTGTGCCCAAGGTTTTCAAAAGGGAGGGGTTTACGTACACTTTTTTAGTTGTCAGCCCTCATTTTGCCACTTTTTCCTGCCTTTGAGTGTATGACCTCCACTTACCCGCGTTGGGAAGGCCACTGTGAATCAGTATCAATATTTTGCTATTACTGTTGATAATATAGTTTGTTAATACTTAGTGCCGAGGAAATCAATGGTCAAATACAGCACCACGTCAACTACGTATTTCTGCAATGAGTTCACAACACATCATCGTTTAAATTATATCTATTAGACGAGAATAATAAAACGTGAATTTATCTCTTCTAAGATTGAAGGAGAGTTTACTTGAAATATATACGAATTTCTCTTTGACACCTGACACCCCGAAAGCAAAAAGTTTAATTTGGACAGCAGCAACACCAGCCTTTAATTCGGCTGCATCTCTTGACCATCCTTACAGATCCCCCCCCCCCCCCCATCTTGGCCCTGTCCTTTCGACGGTCACAGTCGTAAGTTGTAGAAAATGTGTGAATTGTTAACAGGTCATATTTCTTTATCAATATTAATCTTCTTTGTTTCAATTATTGTTTTAAGTCTAATTTATGCACAGAAAGACTAATGGGGACTGGACCTACAGTTTAAAGTGGGATCCGAACTACTGTGCCATGTAGCTAAACCGGGTATCGAATCCGGAACCCCTTGATTACAAAGCGACGACGTTCCACTACGCCATCGGGAAGGCCCCTCATCAACATTCATCTGTTTGTAACATTATAGATATGTTAAAAAAATGGAAGTGTAGACATCTTGGTCCAGAAGGTAAGTTGTGCATTAAAGTCGTTGTTACTGGGAATCCTCCCTGTACCGAAAGGAACCGACACTCGTGATAAATTGCCTTCTGTCCTTTCACACGGCAGTGAATTTCTTTGGTATTGGGCGAGACGTTAAAAGTTTGTAAACAGACAAATGACAATTAGCTGAATTAAGACTCCTTTAATTTTGTCTTAAAATCGTAATCATTTCTTAATGTTGGACTCGTTAGTAGCGCTTCACCAGAGCTCGAATTAACGAGGGCAAGGGGGGAGAGTTCCCCTGACAAAAGAAGGACCGTTAATCATCATGAAATCTTAATTGGATATTGTCCGGTCTAGTTTACCATTAACCTCTCATTTTCATCATCAACTTTCGAGAGATCACCTCTTCCCTTCCGTTCGGGCGATAAGAAGAATTGTTGCTGAAACTGAAATGACCAGCCGCCTCGCCACCGAAAATTCCTGGTTCGATTCCCAGACTGAGCTGGCTGTTCCTGTGCGTTGAGAGGTCGAGTCAGCAGACACATTCCAGGTTCGAGTCTTGGGTACGAGTGCTTCTGTGTTTTTTTCTTTTTTGTCTTAATTGCCCTTGTGCTCAGATAGACTGGATCTACAGTTCAAAGTGGTATCCGTGCATTACACAGTGCAATGTGACTTCACTGAGGATTGAACCTACGATCCCTTGATTACAAGGCGACCATTGCGCCATCTGGGAGACCCGTTGGCCTTTCTTGGTGTGCCTCCCTTCATCAGTTTCACGTAATACTCACGATCAGCAACAAGAGGCAGAAATGTGACGCAAACTAAGAATACAGAAAATAGCAAATAAAATAATATCTTATTTTTCGCCCCTCTCAGAAATCCGATACCCTTCACGGCATGAAATCTGAAGCAGAAACGCCTTTTTCACAGTTTCAAACCTCCAAGTAGTCTACCCTATTTAAAATTCACCCATTGTAAACGATGTAAGACTATAGGGAAGCATCAACTACTCGTTTGATAATTTCCCGTAAGTACCGCCACCCCTGTTTACATTTCTACCTCAAGACTACAGCGCCTTGAATAACGTAGTGTGGAAAAGACCCAAGAAACTGGTTCCCCAGACGGATGAGATGTTTCTGGCGATAATATTCTCCCCCGTTCTCAACGTTATGTTCCCGATCACGCGACCGTAACAAGCTCACTGGAGGAATGGCCAAATTCATAAATAAATATACACGAAACTAAAGTGTAAGGTATAAGCATCATAGCAGAAGATACCGCTAATAAGTAAGGTTAACCAGAGGGTATACGACATACTACCCTCGACAAACAGCCGTGGCAACGAGCAAAATTAATTTATTATTTTCAAAGTGGTCAAAGATTAAATAGTTCCTTGATTTATCTACGTTGATCATAAATAACGAAGAATGTCAATTTCGGACAATATGCAATAAGATTTTCGCTGATTAGATTCGCATTCATATAAATTTCCAAGAAATATCGCAATGTCAACAAAGAATCGTAATATAAAGTTATGTAACATTGGATTAACTACATTAATATAATATATATATATATATCAATTACACGATACACAATTCATACCTTCTACGATATAATGATACGAAGACGCACCTAGCCTAGTGGCCGCCCGGGAAGGAAGAACTTGCAACGTGGACAGGAAGTCAGGTGATAATGACGTCATACACACTGAAAGAGTTGAATACAAATTGATGCCACTTCAGGTCGATCTTGTAATACGCGTACATCAACGAAATCGTCAGACTGCTCTTCATAGTTGCTAATCTTAGCGATAAATCTCTAAATCTGGTGGATTCTAATGTTTTTTTGTCACTAATTTGGATTTTCGTAAAGTATTTTTTCAAACGTAACTCCGTTGCAGTTATCATTGCTTTAAGAAGATATTTTAAAGTTCTATTATTCCGAGTTATCTATATTTGGTAGAACATGTTGCATTCAAAATTTGCAAACAAGTTGTTCCTTTTTTTACTGATGTGAGACTATCTAAAATTGTAATTATTTTTTATTCATTATAATAAACGTCGTATATGTAAATATAGGAACACAGAGGTTGTAAAACTGAAAGAAAATTCTTATACATGAAAACATTACTTCATGCAAACATTGCACGTACCCAACATAGATATCCATGAAGATTCAAAATATATTTATATATTTTTAGCAAACTCACTAATGTAATTTTACATCAGTATTAACATGAATGTTCTTCGTAACCATGAAAATAGAAGTTATACTCAGAATAGTGATGGGCACCATCGACTAAATAGTTAATATCGAAAGAAAAATTGAAATTACTCATGTAGAAATGTAACGCAATCCAGATAAAAAAGTAACTTTATTACCACAGATGCAGCATAATTTATTGGTTGGAATCATCTTATTATTCTTAGCTTCGAGTATGATTTTTTCCTTCTCAAGTCCACTTTATGCACAGATTCGATAATCGGGACTGAACTTACAGTTTAGTTTAGTGCCTTCCCCGGGCATCGAATCCGCTATCCCTTGATTAAAAGGTAAGGACGTTACCACTACGCCATCGGGGAGGCCACAATGAATCTTAGCTTTCGATAACTGTAACTCACAAACGAAGGGGGCCAAGGTTTTGTCACGGTGGAGGCACACAGTGCTTCGGAATTCTTTAGAAACTGTAGATCTAGCTCCCATTAGCATATCTGTGCATAACGTAGACTTAAAGCAAAGCTCAGCGACTGCCCTTGAGGCGGTGCATAGCCAGGATGTAATAATCTCTTTGGAAGCTTGCAAGGCCTGCAAATGCACGTGGGCTTTCGATTATGGGTCTCACTTAACGCACGTAAGTCAAACACCTTCCCGGTCAACCGGCGTATTACGACTTCCGGCGTCAGGTTAAATGCTTTCGTTGTTAGGCTAATCGGTTGGGCACCTTACTGCCGAGTGGGAGACCCGGGTTCGATTCCCGGGGTGTGATCTAAGGTCGGAATTTTTTCGGCCTTGTCCATGCATTACGCGGCTCCGGGGCTCACCCAGCTTCAAATCAATGGGTTTCTGGGGGCAACCCCGAGGGGTAAAGACGACCGGAGAATGGTGCTGATCACATCACCTCCAAAATGTCCTAGATCGAGAATATGTTGGGCCCTACCCCCACGTCCCCTAACGTGCCTTCGTGGTTCGGTGTCTTACGTTGTTCGGATAAATGTAGCGTATTTATGCTAAGAGATTGAAACGTAACAAGCCTAACCAAAACACGAAAGCATTCCGCACTTGCGTCAGGAGACGAAACACTGCGCTTAACCGGGAAGGTGCTTGACTTACGTGCGATGAGTCATACCCTTCGAGACGAAGCTTGGCGCAGCGAAACCCAGGAAACGGTTGTTACTCGCTGGGCGAGGGAAGGAGGAGTAGTTGGGTCGGTGACCAGGCGGACATAGTAAGAGAGTCTGCCTACGTGCGGCTATTCCGTAGCTCTTCCTTTCTGCGCGCACGTTCCCCTCTCCATAGTCACGCACGCGTCTATGTCCGGTCTTGTTCAAATGTTAGCGACAACCACATGGAGCTTACTTTGTACGATTCTCTTTGCAGTCACGTTCACAGTTGTTTTTGTGTACGTTTTAATACTAACCAAAATATTTTAATCTTCGTTGTATATTATATTTGTTACTAGAAAAAAATCTACGTTATGTATTTTTAAATTTCCCCGCCTTTGTAGATTCATATTTAAACACGTGAGGTTTGGGTCACTCCGGTGGCGCACTGGTAGTATCGTCGCCTTGTAATCGCGGGGTCCCGGGTTCGATACCCGGTGGAGGAACATAGTGGTTCCGATCCCACTTTAAACTGTAGGTTTAGTCCCGATTAGCCTTACTGTGAATAAAGTGGACTTAAAACACCAACTCAATCAATCAATCCAACTACTTGTACCTCCACCGGGTATCGAACCTGGGACCCCGTGATTACAAGGCGACGACGTTACCAGTGCGCCATCAAAAGGCACAACAGTGGAAAAGGAAGTTTATGACTGACCCAAAGATGTTCATTTATTTCATTTATTATTTATTGTTTAATTTTGTGTTTAATATGCATTATGATATTTATGTTGTTATCAATTACTATTTTGTTATGGTCCAAAACGTTGTTGAATTAATATGATGTATAATTAATTATAATCACATTCTTCATAATGTAAAATTACGATGGATACATTTCTATATATATTTTTACCATAGCAACGAAAAAAAAAGTAAGTGAAAAAATATATGGAAATTTTAATTAGTGACGTCCGAGTTTCACTGAAGTTATCAAAATCTTAATTGCTATTTCGTAAAGTGAATACTATGATGTTTCGTTCAAGTTCAAGTAAAAGGCTTGCTTCAAGTTACAATTTATCAATAATAAAGTATCCAGGAACAAATAACATAACTAACGGTATAGACTTAGTCTTGAAGGAAGTGCCAGCTCGGCATCTTTGACACAACACCAGAGGAAGCCGACCGGACCCGTATCTGTTGTCGAGCCACCACCTGTTTTTCGCCAAAGCGCTGCTGTCACTTTTGCCTGCAGTGTTTAGACATCCATTCGTTCACTGCGACGTTATACTCCCAAGGTCTATATATTTCATAAAAAAATAGCACCACACAATAACACAACCTAGCAAAGATAAAGAACCGCAACCTTGCGTTCAGAAATCTCTAAAGAAACCGAATTAGCAACATCTCATTTAGTCCACGTGGAGCTATTGGTGAGAAAAGTTTCAGGGGACGATTTATTGAACTCCACGTGGACCTGACATGTGGTTGTTAGGGGGAAAAGTTATCTTTCGGGGCTTTCTTTGATGTAAAGTGGTCATCCAAACAGGACGACTACTTTTTATAACTATAACTTTTACATTTCAAAAATAACAAATTACACATTTCAAAAAGGGGTAACCAACCAAGTTTTTTTCAACAAAATAGCTATCATTCAGCCAGTGTTTAAAAGTATCTTTACTAACTAGAAATTAGCAGCTCCCACTTTGCCATTGAAATTTGAAACAAAAGAAATCGCTACAAAATCTGGATTTATTTTTCAATTTTATGTTAGAATAACTCCTCCTCTTTCTCCTTTATCCATTACAGCCTCGACCAACAGTTCCTGCCGACCTACAGTGTTAGATAAACCACATTTAAATTATTCAACTGTGTTCTTTTTTGTGAGAATAAGAAAGGGAATGGGGGGGAAAAGGTGTCGTTCAAATTCCAAATAGCTTGAATCTACTACGTATGCGATCCCGTTATCATCAAACGTCTCTAGTATTGTGATATTTTTCACATTTCATTCTTCCCTTTTCGACTAAAATTTCCCTGCTCCAAGGGAAATTTCCCTTTAGATGGCAATAGCGTTCTGAAAGTAAGATCCTCAGATTGGACAGAGTGCTCCTGACGCAATGTTCATGCTCCTCGAGTGAGAGGAAGTCGAGTGCAATTAGGATGCCCTCAGAGGCATGGAAAGGCAGCTTTTGTGTCGGGAGGTCGACATAGGAACCGCGTTTGGGAGAGGGACAAAGGGTCCTTATCCATGCAAAATCAACGACAGTGTTGCCACACGAAGGAAAATCTCCCATCGCCTTTAGGCGAAAACAAAAAAATTGAAGATTTCGGACCCTATATTACATTCTGTTGTGATTGAGCATGATATTACGTATAATCACGAGGAAGAAGAATAACTAAGTTCAATAGTCTGTTGTTATCAGATAGAGTTAATTTAGATTCCTCGGGCGCCATGTTGTATATATGTTGACTACATATGCATAATGTCAAGCTCAATCACAACGCATTCTTTCGTCGAGTCATTTATTCCGCCAATGTAGGCTATAATTAAGTTTTCAATTTGGGATGGGAACAAGCAGTACCTTTCCGCCGCCAGCTAGGTTATAAAAGGTTTAACTGTTGCCATGAGAATTTTCATATTTCCTACATATTTCTCAAGGTGTTTCAACTAATATCATTAAGCTTATTTTTCCCAATTTACGGCTCATTTTCACTCATTCAATCAATCCATGTATTTTGTACACTGTCTTAAAATGAGTCAATAGCCGGACCGTGGCGAAGTGGTTCGCACATCGCGCTACGCATTCGATTCCCGGCCTGGGCATGGATGTTTGCGAGTGTCCACTCATCAATTCTATCACATCTTCACAAATTAGCAAATAAAGCAAAGCAATCAAAATCAATCAATAAAATCAAGAATACTTTGGTGGGTAGGCCATGTGGCACGAATGGGAGAGGAAAGAAGAGTTTACAGGAGACTTGTATGATGGAAGGATAACGTTAAGATGGACCTAAAGGGAATCGGTAAGGATGGAAAAGATTGGGTTGATCTTACCCAGGATAGGGACAGATGGAAGGCTTGTGTTGCTGCAGCCATAAACCTTCGGGTTTAAGAAGGCTAGAGAGTAGTTAGATACAATAACAATGTTAATAAATGCATCTGCTAATAATAATCCGTTAGCGATTCAATTTATCTGAGATGAAGGGAAACTTTGCACGGTAAAGGGAAATTCTGTGCCTAAAGAAACGGAAATGATGCTTACTGCCAAAGAGAGAGGGCAAAAATATGTCGCAGAAATGGACGCTACGGGAACAATGCCAAATAAAAACGGAAGTTGGTTTAGTCACCACTTAACGCTCTACTTCGCCCGGATTCACGTCACAACTTTCGCGTCCTTCATTTTCCCCAGCAAAATTAGTACTACCACCGAGTGAACGTAGTTGTTAGCGTTAGTGGGGTGTTTGACGAGAATTCTATTTCCGGAATGGGTAAGTTTATGCGAGAATTTGTATTTTTCTTATCCTGTGTCGCTCTCTGTTACGTTTGACTAATCGCGACATTGATGACGAGTGATGATCGCGGGCCCAACTGGCGGCTTACCGACTTTTCGCTACATAGCTCCATCTGTCCACGAATCGTCTTTCGGGGATGTGTCGCTCGATGAGTGTCATCAACTCGGTAGCGAAGTAAAATATGTGGGGGATAATATCGCTCTTCCGTTACAACGTTGCAAAGCGTACGTCTGATTTTGTCAGTTGTTTTTATTATCTTGCTGTTTGGGTGTCTTGTGAACTATTTTCCGTGCTTTGTGTACTATTGTACAACTTTTATCCAGTAACGGAGCTGATCAACTCTCTCTCTCTCTCTCTCTCTCTCTCTCTCTCTCTCTCTCTCTCTCTCTCGTTTTACAGTACATTTGACATTCGTTTCGTCCCGCCAGAAACTTTCGGTGCCTTGTGACCCGAAAATGTCCGATGTCAGTCGAAGAGAATTCAATTGATCGCTGATCCGTTGTTTCCCAGCCGCCAGCTGGAAATGCGAGCAGTATAGTAGATGAAATGAAACTTCGGTGGCGAGTTCGAATGTTCCAAGCACCTAACGTGCTCAACGATTTTAGGTGGGACGACGTCAATTCACCCAATGCCCCGGATGTCGTTTCTGAATAAGCTTTCGCCAGCAAAGCTCCCATCTTTCAGCACTGAAAAAGGAATTCGGAGGGGTAACTATCGCATACAACATTTGAGTGACAGAGTATTTCTCACTCGTATTCAAGAATTTAATATCTCCTTTCGTGCACGTAGCTGTTGGAAAATTACTTCCATTAAAACTTCATCTCATCTGCCGTTGCACGGCGAATACGTCTAGCTCCATTGTTGAGAAATATTTCTTTGCGAGCGAAATTCTAATCCATTTTAATCTACCCCTCTAGAACGAACACTAAGTTCCAACTTTTGATGATTTTTTTTTAAATTCCTCGCTTTGTATTTTTTCATGTGCAGCCTTCAGTTCAAACAGACTCTTTGAAAATGGGATATTTTCCCTTAATACCAAACGTACACGGAAGATAAAGACACGAGTGATAATAGGCGATATTTCCGATTCAAGTAAACTGAATAAAGGGTTAACATGTGGAAATAATGCGGAATGCTCTCACTTCAAGTCATTCGTGTGCGCTCAGCGTGAGCTTTTTCGTCCGAGGAACTGATAAATTTTTTACCACCGCGAACTGGAATCCCGATCACGCGTAGCACAAATAGACGTGATCTTTCATCTCTATGACCCCGATCGTTTGAAGGTAAATTCCACGCTTTTTCTGCATTTAGATATGAACTTGTAATTTGGTTATAAATCCTGAACATGGGAATCTACTAATTCTTTGTCTGACGTAAAAGCGTTGAAAAACCAAGTCTTCCGTGTGTCCATGGGCAGAATCAATCAACTCTCTTGACCATCCTTATGTCGTTTTCCTTCGCTTGCATCTTAAGCTTAACGCCCACTGAGATGCCGGAAACGCGCCACCTCCAAACCTCCAAGTGGAAAATTCAATTTGTCTTTCCGACATAGTCCGCCTATGTAACGCGCCGCCACGCTCTGAACCACGCCGCGGCTCGGAACATTTTCCATGCTCGAGAGAGTATTCGGAAACGAGGCCAACGGAAACTTTTCACCCTAGAAACCTGCAGGATTTTGGCACGAAAATTCCGCGCGTTTAACTGTAGTAGGCGTTGTACACCTTTTGATTTCAATAGAAGCAGACAACAGAGGTTCTGTTTCAGCATTTCCCCGCGTCTGATTGGGCGACATGCTTCAATGTTGCCATTCCATCTTCCTCTTCGCCCTCTCATCATGTTTGTCATTGGGCGCCTCCAGGATCGCTCAACATGGTAGTAAATGTTGACCTGCTACGTCACACAGTTTTATGGCCTTTCCTGGATGCAGAGTTGAGAAGTAGCGACGTTCCAGCCGAAAACAATTGAAAATCGCATTGCCTTGTGGCGTCTGCAGCGAAAATGGCAGGGCGTGTTGGGCTGTTGAATACGGTGTCACTATTAATGGATTATGAATCGATGTGATGACATGTATGGATGCTATTTCAAATTAAAGTATGTGGTTAATCTCGAAGTAAAACATGAGTAGATCTAGATCTGTGTCTACTGTCTATAGAGATACAATTGAGGGAAATGTTATATTCCTATTTTGAGAGCTTTGGTTACAACAAATTCTCTGTGGTTACAATTTTATTTCTCCAAAATAATACGTAATAACCATGGAGGAGTGACATTGAGTGTAGAAAGGTTGTGGCCAGTTTTATTTAAGGATATATGTGTTTAAATTAAAGATTATTTTCGTATAGGAGTGCAAGTTTGACACAACACTCTACTTCTTGTGTGTTTGTTTGATTTGGTGTTTTAAGTCCACTTTATGCACAGTAAGGCTAATTGGGACTGGACCTACAGTTTAAAGTGGAATCCGAACCACCATGTGCCTACACCCGGTATCGAACCCGAAACGATTTTTTTGTGTGTGTGACCTTATTGGTTGTAAACCTTTGTTAAAACACTTATAACATACGCATACCCTACACTATAAGTGAAAGAAAGATAAATTTCGAGAATGTGCTTTGAAATGGGATCATTATTCCTCAATAGTGCCATGTCATTGTTAATAGGTCGGCACCCGTGGTGGAGTGGTTCCCGACCTGGAAATGAATGCTTGTGAGTGTCCTTTCATCAATTTCATCATATCATTACTCATTCCCATTTTCGCAAATTTGTCAAAAGTGGCACGAAAATGAAGTAAAATAAAACAAATCAATCAATCAAACATTGTTAATAGGACAATAATAAATACGATTTATGAACAATAGTTTCATTTGAATTTTGTTTTTTATCGTCGCTTTTCTGCCACTTTTGGTTAATCGCGAAGATGAGGATGATTGATGATATGATGAAAGGACACTAACAGAGAACGCCCAGGCTGGGATTCAAACCCGTGACCCTTGCGTCGTAGCCACGGAGGTTAGCTTACGAACAGAAATGTTAAACAGTGAGTAATAAGTTGCAAAATGTGTGCAAGATTGTATAACGGTGTTCTCACGTTGTTTTCACGTAATAATGTTTGATATAGTTTAAATTATCAATTGCTGATTGTGCTTTCGTAGCTGCGAAAAAATGTAACTTAAAGCAATATAAATAAACACGTACGAATTGGCGTCTATACATGAATATACCACATTTTTTAGTTGTCTTTATGATTAACTCTGCATGATCATCGTTTAAGTTATTGTAATCCTCCTTCCAATGGATTTTCAAATATCATACGGTGCATTTCTTGATATCACGCTCCCTTGAAAAATATGTATTTCACCCAGGAAATGGCCTCGATACTTGATGCCAATTTTTCTTCCAAAAAGAAGCTGGACACGTACTTGAAGAAGGGACATTCACAAATAATATCCAGGAGTGGTTTACACATTGCGCTACGACGTCGGGTCCCCAGTTCGAATCCCGGCCTGGGCATGCTGTTCCTTGTGAGTGTTCCTTCACCATATCATCACTCATCCTCATCTTCGCGATTAGCCAAAAGTGGCAAAAATGAAAAGTAAAATAAATTAAATCAATCAAATAACATCCATGCCTATACCGGAACTTGAACCCGAAACTTACGTAGCAAGATAAAAAGTGCTCTCCACCTCAAGCTGAACACATGTTTGCAAGAGCACGCTCATCCGTATTAGCCAAAAAAAAATAATGTTGTGAACAGTATTTGGGTTCATTACTTTTTTTAACTGCGTTATTTTGTTGGTATTTTTAAATATACTTCAGTTGAAGCCAGTGCATAATTATCCGTTGACAGATCAATCATTCTCCGAGAATATAGTGGCGAAAAAGTTATTACTATTTAAGGCTATTGGATGCGCGACCTAAAGGTGCGCTTGGGCTACATAATCAAACTTGCAAATACTTTTTACTCCACGCATCTTTTAGTTCCGCCGCGCCATGTTGCAACTAACAGAAGACAACAGACTTGCAGACGACAGCACGACAGTTGACCGCAGGCAGCGAGAGAATTTTATGTTGAGTGAAGCCGCGGTCGCTCCTTCTCAACAACCAGGTAGCAAGCGCCTCCAGGGTTCTTGCTACTCAACAATGTTGGGTTGCTGAGTGGTCCTGGAGGCGCCCAATGAGGATCCCGTAATCCACGCCTGCCAACAAAGTGTTCTTGAGTTAATTATTCTAGCAACATCGGGGGATGAATATGGAAGGGGCTCATTATTACGCAAATCTTCTCACCGTTCCAGTTGTTTAATCTCTTTTAGGTCAAAATATCTTTCTTACGATTTTATTTTCAAAACCAGTTATGTTCTTGAGTTAGAGCTTCAGTTTTCAGTTTTTGCATTAAGCACACTTTATGAACAGATAGGTTAAAGCACAGATTAATAGGGTCTGGACCTACCTATTGAAGTGGGATCGGAACCTGTTAGAAGCTTCCCTGGCGTCGGCCAAAAGGTCCATCCGAGCCTTAAGTCATTTCTCTGCCTCCTCGGGACGAAACTCGAACCCGGAATCACGGTGACAAGAACGTGCGTGGACCGTTCGACGCGCTCCACCGACGAAGAGAGTCTACGACATCGAAAGGGTACGATTTGTGTCCTCCTACGCACAAGCTGCCGGTACGTAGGTCCCTCTCGTCTGCCGATATTTTATTCGTTCCCTCCTGAATCCGCGACGTGTGCGGAAAAGATAAGCACGGATAAAGGTACCGGGCGACGGTCTTCGTGCCAGAAATTAATTCTGCACGATCGCGTCACACGCATCGCAACCTCGGTTGTTTTTCACTACGCTGTCCTAGACACCGAACAAAGGAAGGATTAAATTTAAATTTGAACCGCTTCGATGCGACGATTTTCATTTCCACAAAAAAAAGCATGTCAACTACACGCTGCGTTTTAATGAGAATTTTTAAGCTTTACTTTCTACCCATATAATCAAAACTATGCATGTACGAGCAATTTTCCATCGCTAACCTTTATCCACGCCTTTTACACGTAATTCGTTATTGGGCCAAAGACTTTGTAAAAGTGAAAACCCTATACTCGTGGCACGTATAACAATGACATTTAATATTATACTAACTGACTTTTTGAGTGGTTTGAAAATTTTCGTAGTATTTTCTGACTTGTCCATGACTTCCGTAGTCGGGCCAATTTTCCTTACTTGTCAATGACTTCCGTAGTCAGGCTAATTTGCCTGACTTGTCAATGACTTCCTTCGTGGTGCGCACCAATTTTCGTGATTTCTTCATGACTTACTTCGTCGTTGTTCAATCTTCCTGACTTGTCTATCACTTTCTTGCTCGTGAGTTAATTTTCCTGACTTTTCCATGGCTTCCCTCGTAAATTTTCCTGATTTTAAAAAGTCGACTTTCTTGACTTTTCCACGTTTTCCAGATCGGCGAGAACTGTAAGAATGGTAGTGAGAGAAACATTAAGTATCAATCGCCCTAACACATGCGACTATCTACTATATTACTACTGAACATTTTGACCGAAGTTTGTTCATTTTCATGAAAAGCTTTAAAATGTTTAATTTTCAATATTTCAACATTTTGAACCTTCAAAAAATTCTAATGTTAGTTCAGAGATATATTCATATAATACCCCCATACTCACGTACTAACGATGTACATGTAATTTTCACTCACTAATGACAAGTCTTTGTCGCAAGATACCCGGCGTGTTTCGGGATCTACCAATGTTTCAGAAGTCTTCCACCTCGAAGAAACCGTGTAATGTACGTATCTCGCGCATTTGATCTCCGAGGCTTCTTAGAATTGCCTAGTTGCCACGATTTCCTCAAAACGATATGGTTTCGTTTTCTTTGTGAAAAACAATATCGGGTTGTCGTGGCACTTGGTAAAGCGTTTTTGTTCGAACAATCGCTTCCTAACACACACCAGCAGGCTTCGTCAAACGCAGAAACAGCTCAAATCGTCGCAGAGAAACGCTTGTATTTTTCTAATTTAGGTCGATTTCCTGGTCGATTGGGCGTCTGAAAGCCACGCGGAAGATCCGGGGTCGATTCCCGGGATGGGTGATGTAATGTTGGAAACTTTTCGGCCTTGTCCCCGCATAAAGCGGCTCTGGAGCTCACCCGGCCTCAAATGAATGGATATCTGGGGGCAACCGTTGGGCGTAAAGGCGGCCGGAGCGTGATGAAGATTACCTTCAAAACGGTCTAAGAATGTGTGGGGCCCCTACCCCCACATCCCCCTCTATATGCCCCACGACATGGTGCAAAGTGCACGGGGAACTTTACCTTACCGTTTATGGCGGTCGTCTACGTCTTTTGGTTAAACGTGGCGATGAGGATTAACGATCTGGCGACACTTGGAAAGGTACACGCACAAAGGCACATCCATGCCCAGGACTTCAACCGGAAACCTTCGGAGGCAAGGTCGTGAGTGGATCAGTCAATGCAACTCGAATAGGCAAGTTGCCACATGTGCCTTATTTTACTACAAAATGAAGGTCTCCGCAGTAGAATTTTAATTTTAAGAAGCACTAGCTTCAGAACTCAAGGGTTCCTATGATTGGCATCTGTACGTCAGAGGATTTGAGTGTAAAATTTATAAATAAATTTCAATTGCGTCACCACTTAAAAACCGGTTACTCATTCGTGAAGAATCATATTGCAAAACTGTAAAGTACGTGATTCGAAGGAAAGTCTGATAATGGTTACCATTTTCTTCACCAATAGCGCACATAGAATTAATTAGATTTTGCAAATATTTCATAAAATAATATACGCAGCATATCACATACAGCTATGTACGTCATTTGACACGTGTAGCGCAGTTTACGATATGTTTGATTCCTCCTTACGTACATGGTAGAGAAACTGGTTTAAAGAGCATCTTAAATTCTTTTATTTCGAATACTTAAAAATACAACATTAAGCGTAGTAATTTCTACCATATTTTTCTGATTGCAGGTTACCATACATGAGGGTGGTCCACTAAGAAGCGAGCACGATGGAGATCAACTCGACGCAGATCCACATCCGGCACCACGGCGGCACGAAGCAGCGGCTGTGGGAATCGCATAGGTTCCACCTGGTGCACGAGGACGGAGCGCCGTCTCGGCCGCCTTTCGTCGACTCATCCTACGCCATGAAGTACGCGCCTTCCGTCGACTCATCCTACGCCATGACGTACATTTCTGGCGACAGGGACATCTTCTCGGAGGCGGACAACGCAAGTGACCTTTACGCGAACGCCTCGACGGGCGACGCAGACTACGCGAACGCGACGGCCAGCTCCAACTCCACGGGCGGGAGCTTGGAAGAGTGCGACTTCGCCTGCGTGCTGAACAGGCTGTGCGTGCCCCCGATGCTGTTCTTCTGCCTGGTGACCATGGTGGTGAACGTGGTGGTGGTGTGCTCCGTCGTGTGGATCCGGAGGCCGCTCTCCCCGACGCTGCGGTTCAGCGTCAGCCTGGCGGGGGCGGACGCCTACGCGTCCCTGGTGCTGGGGATCGGCCTCCTCGTGAACAGCTACCTCCCGTCCTACGGCTTCCGGGCGCCCGCCTGCCTGGCGCTCAGCCTCGAGGCACTCCGCCTGGGGGGAGTGGTCGTCACCGTGCTGCACCTGCTGGCGCTCGCCATCAACCACTACATCGGAATCGTGAGGCCGCTCCACTACACCTACACCATCACCCCCAGGGCCACCAACGGCTGCATCCTGGTGCTGTGGCTGAGCCCCATCATTTTCTTCTTCATCTACTTCAGCTCGATAGAAGGGCAGGGTTTCCAGTCCGCAGGCTGTTCGAACTGCGTCTTCTTCATTTTCAGGAAGTTCCGCAGCCTGATTTGCAGCTTCTTCTTCACGCCGATGATAGCCATGTTCTTGATCTACGCGCACATCTTCTTCATCATCAGGCGCCACCAGGCCAACCGGCAGCGGTACCAGGGCGGGCAGGACTCCTCGCGCAACGTGAAGGCCATCATCACCACGCTGCTCATCCTCGGCACCTGCCTCGTGGGCTGGATGCCCGCCGTCCTCATGTTCCGCCTCTTCTGCGAGGACTGCATCTACCCTTTCCCCCCGCGCGGCGACGTCGTCATGTCCTACGCCTACATCACCAGCAACATCCTCATCATCATGAAGTCCATGGTGGACCCCATCATCTACGCCGCGCGGATGAAGGACATCAAGACGGCGCTGCGGAGGATGGGCGCCACGTGCTGCGGGGCCTGCGTGTCGCCGCTCGAGTCCCAGTTCGGCACCAGCAGCGAGTACTCGCAGCACCGGTTCTCGCTGCACCACACGCGCATCAACAGAGGCACCATCCTGTACCGGGTGCGGTCCTTCCAGTCGACGCCCGACGGCAGCCTCAGGCGCAACGGCACCAACGGCCACCTGCCGGCAAAGAACCAGATGCTCTACAGGCACAACACGATGGTGGCCAACAAGACTCGCACGGACACGTTCATGTAGAACTGGGTGCTGCCTCGTGACGTCGCGGCCGCATGAACTGGCGGTGCGCCGCATGATCGAAATGACATTACAGCAGCACGCAGGACCAAATGAACTTAACCAAAAAAAAAAACAAAAAAAAAACTTTTTATTACTTTTACACGATGCACTCAACTCTGTCAATCAACCGTGTCACGCACGAAATGAAATTACCTAGAATCGGTTCAGGATCAGGGAATATTAAAAATGATAAATTATTCGCAATGGAGATAGACCTCGTGTCAGTAACTGATTTTGCATTCCTTCATTACGTGGCTTTAAATTGCTGTTATTACCTCGTCATGCTCTCGTGGGTGCCTGATGCACACGCTGGAGAACATACACACAAACGCACGCACGCACGTGAATTAAATTCTCAATTGATGTATTTGCAATGTGCAATAACGTTGAAAAAGAACAATTGTGGAACATATACATTCACAATATAACACAATTTATCACTGAGAGATATGTGAAACGTAAAGTACGTTATTACATTATCGGCTTTATATATAGCTTCACTGGCTGGATGTGCGAGTGGTAACTACCCCTCCTCAAAGCTATGACAAAATTAAAGAAACAATTTAAAAATATTAAAACTGATGTATTTTTAGTAAGTTATAACTCAGAATTAAAATGTTTAATTTGTGAAAAATTGTATTTTTATCGATCAATTTACGTTGACAGAATCTCTCCCGTCCCACAAATCTTCTGAAATTCCGCCTGTGCCCCGCTTATACTGAAGCTTCCTTGCCTTGCTACCCAATGGAATAATCATTGAACGTTCAGTAAATGTCCTATACCTATTTATTAAATTCATGTATGACAGACAATGACGCATGTCCCAACACAAAACTTGACACAAGCTCTCACATAAAGTGCGGGGGAAAACTATAACAGTGTTAACAGTGTCCATGACTATACACAGTGCGCAAAGTTTCATTAGAACGTGTTTAATTCTACATCCGGCATGTCTTTCCATGTGGACACGAAGACTACCGTAGGTAGTACGTGGTAAAAACAATATTACACTACCCAGCCCTGGATTCATGTAGGCTTATCTCGAATAGTAAAGTCCGCTTCTGTACCAGAAGGCCTCGGAGCAACAAATTGACAAGTCACACCCTGTCAAGTTTTAAGTATAGCGATTTTTCTACTTTTGAAAAAAAAAATAGAATTATTAGGCTTTGTTATTACATAAGTATATGTTTCTGCCATAAGGAAGGACGTCGAAAAATCTTCATCGTTGGATTTCTCGTGAAATTCTAGCCTGATTTGATATATTTCATCACCCCCATTCCCGTCCGCTTGGAACACACCACTATGGTTCCGCCTAGGCCCGACCTGTTTCTATCATGATCAATTGTACCCAGCTTAACTCTTTTACATTATATAGGGGTGTTAAGGGACTTCTGTCACCCTGTATAATGAAACAAGTGAAAAGCCGCCGATATCGTCGACTAGCTTCCTCCGTTACAGTCCAGCAAAGATATTCTTCGCTCTTCGCGAGTGTCCATAAATTTCATACCATCATCAGCAAGCGGATTTTTAGATAAAAACGTGTTTCTTTGTAGCCTCTGCACGAGTGTCAACCATACGGCTCCGAAGTCTCATTTCACATAAAAATTAATAAAACATTAAAATGCTGACCAAGGCAAAATTTATAGCATAAAGAAAATCCTGTTAGAGGGTGGAAACGTTACGTTTTCAGTGTATATATTTTATACTATAAATTTTGCCTTGGTCAGCATTTTAATGTTTTAACAACATGGAAACAAGGCTTAACGGTGTTAAAAATTAATAATTTTACCATTAGCGCACAAAACACATATTTCTAGGGAAAGAACATAATATGCACATATTTTAGATACTCCAGACAAAATAAAGTTCTCAAATTCACTATGGAAATGCTTATTTTGGTGTTAATGCATATATATGTCAAATATGAGGTCTATTAGTAAATTACTATGAATTTCGGAACCCGGCCACTCGTGCCCTGTACGGGAGAGCTACTCAAGTGTGGAAGCTTTCTTCGGTGTCCAGGGTGTCTACCAATTCCAAAATTCATAACCTTTTCTTTCCCTTTCCATTTTTTCCTTCTCGCCTCTTACTTAGGTACAGTTGGCAATTAAGAAAATATTTATTTCTTATTCAGTCAAAAATCCCTACAACAAGCTGATTAAGATGAAAACTGAAGTTGTACTTAATAAGAGATCTAGGTTTGCTTTAATTATTAATGAATGGAAAAGTTAATGCTTCAGACTTCATCCTGGATGGGGAATGGCTACAAAATTTAATATTTTTTCAAAACTTCATGCATACAAGAATGTAATTCTTAAGAAACAAAATGAACAAATCTTAACCTCAACTCAATACAATTTTACATTTCCAAATACAGTATTCAATTTTATCAAATCCCAGTACAGGCGTATAACAATGTAAATTCAGTATACTGTAAAAATTAGCAGTTGCCAGTTGAAAAGGCGGCCAGTGTCGCAATGGATCACCCATCCTCGCCATCCATAGAAACATTACTTGCAATTTCGATTCATTTTTTTAATTCACAGCTCTTGAAACCAAAGCAAAAAAGTCCCATCTACGAGTTGTCCAAAATTTATGCAATCGATACAATTAAAAAATCAAAGCATATTTTATTAGTTTCAAAATAATCAAATAAGTGACTTAAATTAGTGCCTTATCTGCGGATACTCTACGTAAAATAATGCTTTCAGCGCATCCAGAGAGAATAGCACACATTAGCTACAAGGCGAGTTGATTAAACAACAGTAGTATATCTAGTCATAGATGAATGTTAAAACTCAGCCATGGTCATGTATTCAGAAATATCCACAATGTCCATATTCTATCAAATATTCACATGTTACTACTTGATTTTCATAATGCATAAATGTAATTTACTTCCCTGATGTAACTTATCCTTCGCACTACCAAGACGAAATAGTTTTCTAATGGTTTCTTGTATTTCGTATTCACTCCATTATACGAGGGGACGTCAGCAAATAGGTCACAAACTGATGTGGGATAGCTGAAAATAGTAGTGAGTAGTTTCTAAAGCTGTCATTAGGTGGCAGCACAATCCTGATTGATTACATTCAGTTAGCAATCGCTAGATAGCAGACAAACGCATGGGTAGCTTAGTTTAAAAATGGCGACCGTACTCGAGGACTTTACGTGGCGACGGAAAGGTTGGAGGACATGATTCGAACTGACAGGCGAGCGACGATAGACAAGATAGCAACTACACTAGGGTGTTCTCATAGTTTGGCCTACAGCATAATGATAGAATTTCCGAAAAGTGTGCTCACGGTTGCAGCAAACGTTTCATGGATGATGAAGATGTTGAACTAAGGTGGAACTGTGTCAGGGACAGCAGCCCAGATACTTTTATGCAGCAGGTTTTGGGGGACTGACAAAGCGATGGGATAAGTGTATCACTGTTGGTGCAGATTATGCTGAAAAATAAATACGGTTTTCAAGTCAGTATCTCACGAAGATTTTTTTAATAAACGTTTGTCACCTACTTACTGACTTACCTATGTAACTTATGCCGCCGTAATTTCCCGTTTCGACCTCCACACCTTTCATCTGTAGATGATGCAGGCCACGCGATTGGTCCTTTCGGAGGGGTGCCTCCTACAGGACATGCCAGGTGGATGCAACAGCCAATCAGACAAGCATGGTCCTGATATTTGCCTGCGCTCGTCTGCTATTGGAGACAAGAAACGACACCGAAAGAACTATTGATCATGTGTTGTTATTACGAAAAGTTATGATACGTACATAGCATTTCTCAGTGATAAAGGCTGACTCTTTAGTTCCGTTTTGTTTTATTTCTTGGATGGCGTAGAATACCTCCCCAGTAATGCCGGGATATGCCCCTACCTTCGGCCGTGAAAATGTGGGGATCTAACTCCACACCCCTATACGCTTTCATGGCGTCGTGCAAAGCGCAGGGGAGGACTTATTTTTCCTTTTACTTTTTTTATTAAGCTAAATCAAGTATATTCAACATGTTTGCCCCAACATATTATTCTTCAGCCTTTCTTCTTTCCGTTCGTATGCTCTGTGTAGTTGTATTAAGTAGCCGTACCTCTCGTCGTTCGTACTTCAATATTGTGTGACGTAGGTACGAATTGACAAACGAATACACTTTACTTAATGTAAAGATAATTTTCTTCCACTCATAGAACACAATTCATATTTATTTCATATTATATTCAAAATTGTCACAAAATGTTCCCAGATTGTTACTTCACGCTACGAAAAAAACTTGGCAGTGCGAAGGTTAACACAATCACATATAAATTTCATTATTTTTATAAACGCTGCGAAAACAGCAAGAACTCGAGTTACTTGAGACCATAATCTAGAATGTGAAAATATCCAAAATGCGTGTGCATTACAGACACAAAGTGAATATTTTGTGATATTCTACAAATGATCAAGTTCGTGTTACAACAGACTGCAGCATATTTCTGTAGATCGGAAAAATTGGAGATATGTGAAGCGAACAGAAAAATATGTTTGCATCTCCTAAAACTGAAAGCAGAATATGACAGCAAGCTCCAAGTATTAATATGGAATACCGTAATGTTACATGTATCCACTGTGCACATTTTTCATGAGTAAATGTTCTTTTTATATAACAAAATCTATAAAGTGATATTTAAAAATGCTCTATGTACTGTGGCTCAGATAACTTGTGACATACCGTCCTTGTTAAGGTGATTGATAACCACGCTCTACATTCAATCTAGTGTGTACTGTCTCTGGAAAAATCCTGGCCGAAAAATAATAAAAAATGCATACTGAATTCGGTGTCATCATTTTTGCGTTATGTTACCCTGTGAATAATTTGTGTATGTTGTTTTGTTGTAGGGTGGCCACTCTAGGACCATGATGAAATTCAAGTATAATTCCCGGTTTTCAAAACAAAGTTTCCAAAAATTCAATGGTACAAGCTGATGTTTTCTCCATTTCAACCTCACGTATTACTGCCTCTCACCACCCGTCAAGGCCCCCCCCCCCCCAATATATTAGCAATACAAAGGGTCTGTGTGATTCCAATGTATCCTGAAATACTAATTCAATTGAATTCAACTGTATATGTACTTAAAATATTTAATTTACGGTGCGGGGTTGTAAATTGTACAAGAATTTCAAACTCAAATTTACCTGAACAACTTCAAGATATCTTATCTTGCAATAATCTTCTGTCAGTCGGGTAGACTGTTTTGCAAAGGACACTAACAAAGTAAAAGGATTGAGATAAATCTGTTTTGGTTTCCACGCAGCCTTCTTTTCCTTCGTCGATAAAAATGGAAACTAACCTGTGAAAAACTTGCCTCAAGAGTATTTATAAATATGTATAAATTCAATGGGGTTCGGAGTAATAAAAATTGCAATTTTTCAAGTCTACAGACAAAAATTCACGCATAATTCCAGGAATTCAATGAATTACCGGTGAGTAGTCACCCTGTAGTAAGTACATTATGTACAGTCAGGATAAAAATGCAATTATTATGAGATCCTATTTGGCAGACAAAGCAGGTAATAGTAAAATATCCAGAGCCATTACTGTCCTACGAAGAACAGGAAGACTGCGAAACAAAGTGGACAGTCATTTGTCAACTCCTCTCGCAGCCATCGCAGAAGAAAATGTTCCTCTTCGCTTGTTGCCACATTTACAACTTCCCTCTTTTGCTTCGCTGTTAAAAATACAACGATAAGCATTACGTCTCAACTTTCGCTGCTTAGTTTTCCCCTTGATGGCAATGGATAAAGGTGGTGACAATATGTTTGAAGAACACCGCACATTTTGGCAACGCAGGGGCAGGATCAGATCGCTTAGTGTTGAAATTGGATGACATGTCTTCATCAGGGTTCCAACATAAGTTTCAAATGCATTTCCCACAATCTTCTTTTTTCCAGAGTACTGAATATATAGTTAATTACTATTTTAAATGTATTTTACAATATCCTCCCATTTCCCCTTATTGCCGCATCATACTTATTATTTGTATATTATTATTATTATTAGAAAGGGAACGGATTAATTGGTATCAGTATCAGCCAATAAAGGCACATCGATGTAACACTTTATCGCTAAAAATTCCAGTAATTTATAAATATCCTCTAATTTGTTAATATTCTTATGTGAATAAAAAAATATATGTCAGTCTTGTAAAGTTAATATCTGAATGGAAAATCCCATTGTTTAAACTTAGTTGCATACATAACTAAGGAGTTGAACATTTGCCATTTTATATTTGATTAGTAGAATGCCAGTTGTTGATATGAGTATATTTTCTTTTATCAGTATTTTACTGACATTGGTAAAAATTTCATATCAGTTCATCCCTAATTATTATTATAATTAGTATTACTTTGTGATACCTTCAAAACTAATACAAGAATAAAATGACATCTTTGCACATAATTAAGGTCACAGATTGACTTTTTCTGGGATTTAAACACATCATTATAAATTTACAAAATAAAATTTTTAGACAAACAATATCAATTAATGTGTAATTCAAAATAAACATATCTAAAGCCCATATCTTCAAAGTAGCTTGTATAAAGTAAGTTATTGCAATTGTAATTATTAGTATTAGTAGTTGCATTAGTTGTAATTATTATCAGTAGGAAGAAGTATATTCTAGTCCATTTGGTGAGCTTTCTTGGGATGCATTGACCATTTAAAATATTTTCCCTGGGATTTGCACGAGACTTGAACTTAAAAAAAAAAATACTTGAGATTTCCAAGTTCTCCAGATTTTCCAGGTGCGTCGGAACCTTGTCTTTGCAGGATAGGCTCTAATTGATTGATTTCCTTTGTTATGCTTTACTTTTCTGCCACTTTGAATAATCGCGAAGATGAGGATGAGTGATATGATTAAATTGATGAAAAGACTCTCACAAAGAACACCTCTATTCAGGACGGGATTCGAACCAGGGACCCCAGATGCCGTAGCGCGCCACGAAGGTTGGCGAATAGGGGGGTATTTCTTCCGATACGTTGTGTATACACGTGCACAAATATACAGGGGGAATGTTTATATTTTCTGTGATTTTACGTAGATTTTAAAAATTAAGGGAACAGACACGATGAATCGTCCTTCCTTATCTACGATTCGACCTAAGAACCCCTGAGTTCGTAGCGCAGTTCCACGAGAGCTAGCACTCCACACACACACACACACACATGCAGGGTGAGTGAATTAATCGGCCAGTTCCAAGTTCCATCTCGTTAACTGGTCGACTTTCGATATCGGCACTGTGTTCAAAACCTGACCTGGGTATTCGCTATGTTCCTTCATCAATTTAATCTAACCATCAGTCATCCTCACTGTCACGACTAGCCAAACGTGTCAGAAAAGATACGTTGAATTACAAAAATACAAATACTTAATATCCACAACAGACACATTTAAAAACTATGCAAATGACGTTTTGACAGAAATATAGTCATGTGAGGAGCCCCATGACAGGTTGGTTACGTAACCAACAGTGTTGCTACCTCACAATGAAAAGTTTAGTTTTAATAAAAGAGATACACTCAAAACTAATTACTTTCACCATCAATTGCGGCGGTGTTGCATACCTCACAAGTTATACCGTTTTAAATGTTGTCACTCAAATGCTAAACACCACTAACAAGAAGAGGGTGGATATTGAAGGTTTCTGCAGGAGCACATAAAAAATGTGCTACCAACACCACGTACAGTTCAGTCACAAATAATGTTTAGCGGTGTTGTCATATTCACATTAATTCCCCCTGTTCCATGTTTTTTTTTACTAATCCAGCTGTAGGCGAACATGATACTAGCAGTGGTCCATCACAAGGTTCATCCACTTTGTTTTCCAGGGGTGTCAGGGATGGCTTTCTTTGAAAGAACTCATTTCCACGTAATACACTCCGGGTCGCAACGTAAAATAAACTAAATCAATCAAAACATCTTTGTTTTCCACAATATCATCTTCAAGAATTGAAAATTAAACCGGCAAACAATAGAAAGCAACCTCTACCCAAGCATCAGTACGATTCCGTTTAATAGCGGTGGACAATCTGCATGATACTTCATTCTCTCCTACTACACAAAGGAATAATACATATGGGTTTGATTGATTGATTTCATTTATTTTACTTCGCTTCTTGTGCCACTTTTGGCTAATTTGCGAAGATGGGGATGAGTGATGATGTGATGAAATTGATGAATACAAACATCCATGCCCACGCCGGGATTCGAACCCGGGACCCCTTTAGTGGAATCGTCTATGTAACACCGACGACTATATTATATCCATTACATGAGCAGCTGACCTACGTGAGGAAGTCCTGGGCATGTGTGTATGCTTTGTGAGTATCCCTTCATCAATTTCAGAATATCATCACTCATACTCATCTTCGCGATTAGCCAGAAAGTGGCAGAAATAAACAAGATTGAAGTTGCATTTTCTCCCACAAAATTTCACATGTATTGTGTCTTTTATAATTTATGAAAAATCCAAGCTTGCGCTTTAATATCTAAAGTAACTTCATGGGCCACTTTAAAAAATGAACGGTTCATCTCCAAATACTGGTGACGTCACTGTTGAGAATTTTTAGGCCATTAGATTTAAAACCATGTAAAATCTTAAATCCCGGGTGGGCCAATTGCCCTGTTTGCCCTCCTGCGGACGCCCTTCCACCCTTCCCTGCATAATTAACAATTTCAAATGACCAATACGTAAGTACGTACACGCCAAAATTCAAAATGGACTTCTTAAAGCCACCGAGGTTTCCAATTTGACTCACGCAAATTACAATCGCTACATTGTCTAAACAGAAAATTAATATATGATCTCGATTTCCGCTTGGGCTTTTCACACCATCGGCTGGAACATTATTAACTCTCTCCCGAAACATTGACTCGCTTTGCAATAACGCGTTGCGCGGCGTAAAAAGAGCAGCGAAAGAACTTCGGGCTTTTCAAGAACTCCATGCTTCAAAGCGCGTGTAATTAAGAAGGAAGAAAGCGAAATGAGGAAAAGTACAAAAGAGACCCTTTATCCTTTCATCTCTGTGATGGTGTTAACGAGAAGACGTACAAGGGATAGCAGTCTTTCAGATGGACATAAAGATAATGTGTTGTTTGTGTATACATAAAAGTAATTCAAAATGATCAATTTGATTTCAAATCACCACATATTTTGTGTTTGCAACGTCACAGGGTTTAAGTGATACCTCAAAGTAAACAAAAAAAACGATAAAAAGTCATGTCATACCGTGTAAGTGATCTATGATTGATTGATTGATTTGGTTTAATCTATTTCGCTTTTCTGAAGTAAGATGAGGATGAAATTGATGAAGGGACACTCACAAAAAAACACCCATTCGAACCAAGGTCCGTCGAAGCCCACTTTCCCCCGCTCTAGAAGGTCTGGTCATAACAGGTCTTTTTGTCAATCCCCGTGTTTACAACTTCGGCAGGGGTTCTGTGACGTCATCAGCATGATACTCTCTGCGTGTCTGCTATTTTCAGCACTGTAAAGCTTGCAACGCTCTTGTTTCTAAGAGAAAAAACACATACTGAAGAGCATCGCAAAACAACTTACACAGAATACATGAAAGTAATGGTGTATAGATGAATTATAAGTATGTAAAAGCATAAACTTACCCAAGGCTAGTGCTGGAGAGAACTGGAAGAAGAGCAGCTCTAGGACCATTGTTTTTGTTTCATGGCATTTCTCCTTTTTATTTCTTGGGTTCTGCGATCCAGGTATCGAACTCGGAAAAATGTTCTTGCTCTACAAAACAACTTGAGCATCTTCGGATCTTCATGGGGAAACCTATTTTTCAGAATTTCCAACAGACTGCTTGCTTCCCGATTTATTGTTTTCCCGTGGAACTGCCGGAATATTCCCTCACACCCTTTTATAACTTGCATCCAATTAGGAGAAGGAGACACAAGGCCACCCCGTGACAAAGTTTCTATCCATCCTCCAACCGATGAATTTGATGCACAAATTTCACCAGCTTCGACATTCCTACATTTTCTTACGATATAGCCCGCAACATACTGCAGAGCCTCCTTTTCTTCATTTCTCATCAAGTAAAGCATGTCACTGTTTTCATCTGGCAAGTCTACAGATGATGACGTAAAGGTCACTTCTTGTCTTTGGTCAGTTGTTCTAGAATCGACGAGACCATCAAACAATGACGCAAGCATCGTGGTCTCCCCAGCATCTTCCACAGGAGCACTCCCCGGGTGAGGCAGGCGGCAACCTAGTATCAATAAACGCAACCTGTGCTTCACTTCTACCGGTAGCGGATTGTTGTAAAAATTCCCCATCCCACGAAGTTGAGACAAAAGGTTCTCCAGAGCATCTTGGTTCAGCTTTCTGGTAAGAATGTATTTCAAACCTTTTGATTTTAAATCATGGTATAATCCTCTTAGGCTGCGGATGGAGACAAGAAATCCTTGTTGGAATGGAAGAAGATTGCGTTTTCCTATAACTCTTGCCTCTGATATTGCTTTCTCCATTTCACTAAGCACTTCCATTTGTTCGTCGTAATGTATGCCAAAGCCACATTTGATTTTATTGCTAGAATTCAAGTGGCGCACCTGAATTCATGACGTCAATAAAATTGTTAGTGAGATGGAAAAAATTTGCCTCAAACTCATTCTCTGGGAAGACATACTCAATAAGAGCAGCAGTGTGCCTGGAGAAAAGTTCCATTGCTGGCGCAACCCTTTGTCTGTCGTTCTGTTGCACTGATATGTGCATCCAATTTAACTTTGGAGCAAGCCTGAGTTCGGAAGAATCCATTTTGAGTATCCTTTCTATGATATTTTTCTTCATAACTGTTTCATTCCACTGGATCCCATTATCGATAAAATGATTCCTCAATAATTTTATTAAGTGTGGCAAATCCAAATTTTCTCGCCTGACAATGGAACTGAAAAAAAAAAACGGCTGCTCACAATTGACACTAAGATCGCTCCACAGTTTTCTATTACTTCCACCTCGATCCGAAACTATAGCGACTATTTTATACCCAGCTACCCCAACCATTGATATAATATCAAACAACAAAGCCTTGGTCTTAGAAGTATCAAAGTTATAGTATACTGACTGTTTCCATTCACCTGTCAATCCTCGAAGCATTGCAACCTGAACATTTCTATGGGAACCCAAAACTCTGTCATTTTCACTGTCGTAGCACACTCGTCCGTTAACATTCATTTCATCAAACAACAGGACACACAGTTTTTCCACTTCAGTCAAACACTGTCCCTGCTGTTTAATAATATTCAAAACTGGTGCAAGAATTCCCGGTGGGAGTCTCAATTTCTGCGCCCAGCGACGAAGCGTTGCAATGCTGGGTAATGGAATTCCGACCTCTGATCTCATGTGGGTATACAATCGTTCACTGATCGCCCTTTGTGTTAATGCAGGAATTATATCTTCCTGTTTCCACCTCTGCTTTCTATTCCCCTTAATTAACATGTTGATTTGCCCTGAAGTAAAGGTTTTGCTCAAAATTTGTCTCACTTTTTTGTTCACGATAGTTTTCACTTTCTTCCGCTCCCTTGTTTTTAAAGCCACTTTTGACTGCAATACCTTCTTATACCTTGCTTGCCATTTTTGCAAATTGATTTTAAGGTTTTTGATTTCCTCATGACAATTATTTATATATGGGTCAGCTTTTCATTTTCCCCACGAAGCACTTCCAATTGTTTTGTGTTTTCGATTTTTTCACTTTCTATTGAACAAACGAATGACAACACAGATAAAGGCTTTTGTTCTTGAGGTGGCACGCTGCTGTTCACTAATAATTGTTCACTTAGCTTAGAGAGAACCCTTTTCCTAGCACATCTTGCCTTTGCACGTCTTGCACGAACGCTGTTGTCGTCACTGACCTGCTCATGTGTGACTGGAAGTAACAATGTAGGAATGGCATCTTTCTTCAGTCTCTTCTTTGGTGTAATTCCTAATAATTCCGATTTTAAATCGCGTTCGTAACATTCTGGTGAAAAATGTGAAGATTTTTCGGAACTTCTCGTTGGGAGGAAATGTATGGTAAACAATATCAAAATTTTTAGTTTTCCTGAGATAGTTTCGACATGTGCTCACAGCACAGTTAGACATTATTATTATCACTCACATTACAATATGAAAACACAACAAAATGACTAAAAATACACGCGAATACACGAATACAAGAGCAAGGAAAGAACACAGAAACACGTTTCCCCTGCTAAAACTAGCGCATACTAAACTAAATTATTTGCTCGCAATTATAGTTTTCTTATGAGACGATTCCACCAAGAACCAGACGACTGTGTTCAACAAAGCAGACAAGTGTCACATAAGGTGTAATTAAAACAGTAGTAGAAATACATGTTTCTTTTTACACTTGTTTCGGATTCATAAAAGTTTAGTAACTGTACGATTCGATTTGTTTCACATGTCAACAAATTTCAAATTTGAAAATTATACAGAGATGAAACATGCTGAATCCAAAAATATAACCCATTTTTCAACAGCACCCCCAGATTTGCAGTTATTACTATTACCACATGTGCTATTACTATTAATTTATATATATATATAATTCAATACAAATTAAACATTTTCAAAAAGTTAATATGTAATTCAAAAAGCTTAAACAACATATTATAATGGTGTTAAATAATACATTTTACAGGAAATTATATCATATGATTTGAGTGGCAACTAACATTTATGTGGTAGAAAAAGTAGAAGACAAGAATCGCTTTAAAACACTTTTTATTTCGTGTGCCGTTGAATCTTCTCTTTGAAGGAACCAGCAGTAATCGTTCATTATGGATGGATCGCATTTTCTTATATAACGCTGCTGCTTCATCTGCTAAATGTCTTGATGAAGGCGTTCTCATTGTTCATCACTCACTTTACCCACGTTTCAGGGGAAAAATGAAAATGGGAATGCTGGAAGTTATTTTTGAGACAAACCCTGCATCCCAACTTCTTGTAATTTTGAAGAAGATTACATACTAGTTCTGCACTATTTTCATCTTTCTTGGTAACAGCCAAGGAATCCATTCACAACACCTTTAAATGATTCCCATGCTGCAAGTTCTAAGAAACACCGGTCATTCATCAATTGTCTGATCTGAGGTCCAATGAATATTCCTTCTTTAGTTTAGCATCACTCAAACCAGGAAAAATTGTTCGTAGATATTTGGAACCCTCACCCCATTTATCCATTCCTTTCACAAAGTTCTTCAAAAAGTCAAATTTTATGTGCAAAGGAGGCAAAAATTACATTTTGAGGATTGACAGAGGCTTAAATTTTACATTATATTGCCCTGGAGTGAATTCTTCTCTTTCCGGTCATTCTGTCACTTTGTAGTGTTGTTGAGTATCAAGGCTGTCCCATAGGCACAGAAAACAAGGATGTTTAGTGAATGCACTCTGCATGCCAAGTAGAAGACCAATTACTTCAAGGTCTCCGCAAATATTTCAACTACAGTTTTCATATTTAATGGCTTCTAGAATAAGGCACATATTTTCATAAGTTTCCTATATTGCTACAGAATGTGCTACAGGTATAAATGAGAATTTATTGCCATTGTGTAACAAAACAGTCTTTAAACTCATTTTAGAAGCATAAATAAATAAACTCCACTCTTCATTATTATATGTGATCCCTAATTTTGACATCAGCTCATTTACATCACTGCATGCACAATGTTAAATTTCACCCTTATCTTTCATGAACAAACAATAAATTGGATAAGACGAGTGAGAAGGTAGTCAGTAGTAGGTAGTCTTTGCAGACATGAACGTACAAAATATTACATAAAACAAGTGAGGAGGCCGTCGGCATAATACATGGAAACATAAGAAGCGTTGACTGTAATCAATCTACGTATATCATTAGCTATTAATAAAATATAAGAATGTTAAAGTACTCAGAAACCAGACGTGATGGACAAAATCTGATTACGTATTCGTGATCAGCGTAACAATCTTCGTAAAAATCATCATTCCGCTTGTCTGTACAAAAACCTGTGTTGACATGTGTAATTATACCAAACGTGCCGGTGGATACCAGTGTATAGTAATACAATAACTTCTTCTTCCTCCTCTTGCAGGTCTGGGAAACGAAAGCCTATTCTCCAACAAAAAAATATAATTCATAGGCGATATGGTCTACCTAATTTTCCTTTGCCTTTTGGCCTGTAATTTAATAATTTTCGAGGCTTCGTCAGACCATGTTGACTCCACTTTATCTGATTTATTTTTATGTCTTCGACCATTGCTTGGGCCTTTATTTCGGAGTCCTTCACTTCTAATCTTGTCTCATAAGGTTACTCCACTTAAAGATTGCAAAAATCTCATAACTTAATGACATCCTGAAACTTGCGGGGGGGATGAACATTCTGATGTTCCGTTTTTTGAGTCGTGGATAATTTACGCTGGTGCGAGGGAGAAAAGGTTGCGGAACACTGGACTAACTCTGACACACTCCACGGTCCAGAATTTCAATATCGGATACTAAATTTATCACTGGGGATTCGGAATCGAACGCCCATGTGTATGCGACTTCGACGCCCACCCGGAAAGTGCACACACGCGCATGTAGTGTCACTAAAAAGGCAACGTGTGATGGAAGAGAAGGCTGGAGTTGAGAAGAAAATAAAACAATGCAGAGCACAAACTTCCATTATCCGCAAATCGTGTGGTCGCACGGGTTCCAGCCTTGAGCGTAGGCAACCCGCACGACGGCTGCGTGTGACGGGTTCGCAACAGAACCAAGGAGAAAAACACAAAGAAGTCTGGCAGTCCTCGCGCGGGCATTACCAGCTCGTTTGCCGCTTAATAAATTTTACAATTGGGAAGGAAGGCTCTTCCCCGTAAAGTGACATATTTATTAATTTCCCAAGGTCCCTCACCAGAAAAGTGTCATAAGCGACAATATTTTTAATATAATGAAGTTTTAAAAACTTTAGATCCTGAAGGACAAATATGTGAAATTAACCTCAAGAACACAAGCTATTTTGACACATTAGAAAAATTACATGCCACAGACTCAGCATAATTACAAACACGTGTATATACTGATCAAATTGTTTGGTGGAAAGTGCAATGAACCCACAATTATACAACAAAAAAGTATTGCCATCCGTATCAATTGTTTACGTGCATCTGGATTCTATTCAAAATGGTTAATATATATTTCAAACCGCGAACCTCATTTATGCTAGCCCTGTATAACTGCAACGAGGTCAGGGTAGGACCACGTCCTTTCCTGGAAAGAAAATTTCATATCAATGGCATCAAATTGCAGTAATTATTGTAGGATGTTGATTAGCACAGCACACGATGCAGGCTCGTCGCAAGAACGCCAGGAACTTCAATTTAAGCAATGTCAGGAGGGTATGAAAAGTGTTTGGGGGGAGATGCCTCAATCGCGGCCTCTGGGGAAAAAAGTCCAGCGGGCTTACCTTTACAAGGAGACAGCTTCATTCGCCCACTATAGTTGTGGAAACCTACCTGTAAGTAAAGAAAATCCTTACTGAAAACATACGGTTAGCAATCATCAAAGTTGTTTAAAATCTACTTTTACGAGAGATTATTTATTTAAGCATCCTCGAATAATTTAAAAGGCGTGGAGCTGATCACATCACCTCCAAAATTGCCGAGATCGAGAATGTGTGGGGCCTCACATCCCCTAACTGTGCTTTCATGGCACGGTGCTATATGCACGGGGAACTTTTCCAACATATCTTCGTTTTGTGAGATATAAATAACTTAATTTTTATACACGGAGCTATTGCTCCTGTTGTGTTGTGTGAAATAAGTTTTTCTACCAAGGCTTTGTTTTCAATATAGGGTATCATAATACGTTTGAGAATTTTCACAAAATAATCACTGTACATTGCAAGTCAGGGCTCATATGCTGATATAACAAGAGGCGGGTTAAAATATCCAAGCATCTGGCACTGATATTCGAATTAAAATAAATAGCCTTAGATACTTTCAAATTTCAAACTTCCACTTGTTTCTCTTCTGTTTTATGTTTTATGAAAAATGACAAACTAAAATTAAATAGAAATTATTGTTGTTAAAGCATAAATTTGTTTTACGGTATATTTATGGAAATGATAAGCATATCTTGGTTCTCTTCAGGTCATAAGAATCTTATTTAATAACCCTCACTCGGTTCAGACCCCTTATTCCATTTGAACCACCAAAGAGGAAGAAACTTCACGAAAGCCAAAATAGCCATGACGTAATCCTAAATAACACTTTTATTCCTCTGGAATGGAATTTCAGACGTCCAATTAGTCGACTCAAGGCAGCCTCGCTCTCTCGAAGGTGGAAAGGTGGAATCAAGAAAGTTAAAAACAAGCTTCCTAGTTCCTAAGGGCAAGTATATCAAAGAGGCATTCTTCCCTTGCTCTCGAGATTTTGTATTTCTAAGCATACAAAACCCAGCGCCTCGAGGCTACCTAATTCCTTTTCATATGTTTTTTCTCCCATCAGGCAGGAAAAGCCAAAGTTTTCTTACCTCGAGTTCACACGTTAAGGTTGGGCTTTAGGCGTTCTGAGCGACTTGTAATTCGAATCCATAAAGCGGAAGAAGTTCTCCCATGCGTATTCAACTTAAAAGTCGATATTAGTTAATAGAGTGAAAAAAAAAAGCAACTTGGGCCACTGTTAATTTTCTGTAGAAGGCACGAGAAATATTTCTCAAAAAGGTTAAAGTTCTAAATAATGTTGGCTGAGACTCTTGGGAAGTTCAAGTTTTTTGCTTGGAGGCGGAACAACAGCTATTCAAGTCAATTACGTAACAGACCCTCACATCATTTATACATACGCGCAATTACGTATTGGGTAATTGACCGAAACTGACCGAAAAAGTGGGGTGCTGCTTATTATATTGTAAAAAAAATATATTAATTGAAGGCCTCGGGTGTAAAACATGGGAACATTTTGGTCATTTTTGAGTTACAAAGTAAAATGTGCCATCCTTCAATTTTCGAGTAAAATTGCCATGCCATACAAATTGCATTGGACTCGGTGAAGCCTTGTGAAATTGGTAAACACAACACGAAAACACTCTATCTACAGTATTTCTTCTAATAACCATTTTTATTAATGAACTCGGAAACGACCAAACTGTCACTTACCATGTTTTACATCCGAGCCCTTCAATTATTATATTGTAAAAGCCACTAACAGCAATTGCCACTTCCAACACAGATTTCGATCCATGTTTCAGTGAGTGAAGACTTCCACCCCTTTGTTACTTGCATTTACCTAAGAGTTAAGGATCTTTACCAGAATTCTGTAAGACCCTCTTTTGTTCATTTCCTGCAGTATTCCATATTTGAATAACTTTTTCTTAGGACAGATTTTTAACATTTCTTACGATTTAAACTGTTCTTTCTGTACGTTGTTTCTTTTAAAGAAATCCAGGTGTACACTCTAAGAAAGATAAGAAAGTGTAACAGGTACTTTTACCAGTACTTAAATTCGATATAGTGAGCTGAATTTGCAAAAAGAAGGGCAGCTATTCCACATTTAGATACTTCCCCCTACCTATAATCAGTCATTCGATAAGGATGGTACCGAGGCAAGTCTCGGAATTTAAGACGAGACATTTTTTTTAGAAATCGAGACGAGAACGAGACCAGACCCTCGAATACTTTGCGACATGAGATGGAGGAGGAGACAGCCCTCAGTAAAATCAAGACTGGACGAGACCGAGGCTTATTGTCCGTGACTCTCGGTCTCGTTTTGAAAGCTTGGTAAACTATAATGCACGATATTCGAAAACCAGATTTACATTACTGTACGACTAGTTTACACACACCAAGCTTCATCTGCATGATTATTTACAGAGAGACCGTATTTTATTTATTGCAATGCAAAGTTAATTCATTAATGATAACTGGAACGTGTGTATCTTGGTTGCATACACTCAGGAAAAAACTCCGTCTTTCACGAGTTCGTAGCATCGAAACGAGGCGTCGTGCAGATAAACGTTGCTTGCTTTAGTGGGCTCTACACGGTGGAAACGTTTATGCAGGGACATTCTGTATATGTTGCTTACACTATACACTGTGAGACGAAACCGGGACTCGCCCGCCGAGATCGAGATGGGAAAGACGACTGCTTATATGTAAACCGGAGGAGGCGGAGAACAGGAGAGACACAGTTCCTCACATGAGTTGTTGTTGAGTTGAGTAGGTGTTTTAAGTTCACTTTATTTACAGTAAGGCTAATCGGGACTGGACCTTCAGCTTAAAGTGAGATCCGAACCAACATGTGCTTCCACCGGGTATCGAACTCGGGACCCCTTGATTACAAGACGACGACGCTATCACTGCACCATCGGGGGTTCCTCGCACGAGGCTCGTCTAAACACCATCTCTACATTCGGTCTATTATGCTTAAAATCATCATGGCATCTGGTCAAAGTACAT